>NC_061116.1:51921622-51937740 GCF_002878395.1 Capsicum annuum | reverse complement strand
GCGCTTTGATATATGCTAAGCTTTTAATACATGTCAAGTGGTTAGCAAGTAAATAGTGACGTATTAGTATGAAGTTTCCCCCATATAAAGTGATATGGAAATACATGACAAGACCGATATAGGTATGAAGTACTTGATGTAAGATCTCATTGAATGAGGTATAATCTAATAGCATGTCTTCCCTAGGCTAGTATATGATGATGAATAGAGGTCTATGTTTCCTAAATGCTTAATGCGATGTCCTAAGGATCTTGAGAGGGAAAGTATGTTGTGATGCCCAACTACTTGAAGTGATTCTTTAACGATTGTGATAATACATGAATGATTGTAATGATGAATGAATACTTGTAATAATGAATGAATGATGGTAGTGATGAATAGATAACCGTGATGACGCATGAATGATTTGTGATGAAGAATGATTATGTCTTACTTTTATGTCATTGAGTCCTGAGGGTATTTATACCCGAAAATAGAGTTGTTGTCTAGAGCCTGTGTTAGTTTCTCGATAATTCCAATCGAGCCATGATTCTCAGAACTCAGTGAACTATAGAACTCTGTTTCCTCAGACAAGTACAAAGCTTAATAAAGCTCGGTAATCTTAGTTATCTATGTAATCTCTGTATCGCTAATAACCTAGCCTCAGACCTGTAATCAACTCAGTTCTAATAGTATTCAAGTGATTCAATCCTAATCTCAGAAGCGATTCAAGTAATCCATTCAAGCTCTGTATCATTAGTCAGATACCATGATTCAATATCTTTTCTGTCAGATACGAAAACAAGTGATCTCAGCATAACTCAATCAGAACTTTTGAGTAATATGATTAGTTTTAGATTCAGTTTGGCCAGTGTTTAGTTGAGAATTCAGTTCTGAGTTTTTTAGTTGGGAGTAGAAAATAGCACCGAGCAAGCTCAAGGATGGGATCTCACCTACTAGTAGAGGGTGTAATTCTTAGAAGCAATCCTTATGCTCCAGAACTATGTAGCCAACGTAGGTTGAGACATCATACCTATTAGTTGAGGGTGGATGAGAGATATCATACCTACTAGATAAGGGTAGATGATGTGGCTTGACCTGCTAGATGAGGGCTCCACCGTTCTCGTTTGAGGACTTGCTAGATGAGGGTCACATAGAGTTGTCTTTACTAGTGGCGCAGTAATGACACCCTTCCAACTGGAGAACAGGTTGGACCCCACCTGTGGTAGGTCGGGGCATGTCAGTTAAGTGAATACTTCCCGCAGTTTTAGTTTCAGAATCAGTCTTTAGAAATCAGAACTGTTTGATACAATCATCTATCTTTATGAGGAACTCAGATAGTTCCGTTAATTCATGGACCATCCCGGAAGATAGGCTTGGTCATATATATAGTTGATTGATATCATATTAAGAGATATGCCACCAGACAGACTTAAGCACAGTATTAGATTCCTATTAAATATTCTTACCGTCAGATTCAGATATAATCATACTTCTTATCATTGATAATTGCTTCCAGAATAATCTGTTAGCAAAGTTGATCTCTAATTCTGTCAGTCAAAGCAGTAAGCTCAAAGTACAGTCCTTGATGTAAGCACATCCAGATCCTCAGTTATCAGTTTCAGAGGAGTCAGTGATTCAGTATCTCAGTGTCAGTAGTGAGTTCAGTCTGTAGTTAAATGGTATGTGAGTTTCAGTATCTAGAGTTACGATGATTGTGTTATGTTCTGTGCATTCATGTATGTGTTCTTATGTGGCATCTTTCATGATTATTCAGTTTAGATATTGTGCATGCATGAGCCCTTGCATTAGCGTACCTCGTCTACATACTCGGTACATTCCTATACTGATGCATTTGCGCTATGGTGTTTTATTTGACACCATAGGTTCAGAGGCAAAGGATCCAGATTATCCTCAGCAGTTCAGTTCCCATCAGCAGCAGTAGCAGTGAGTTCTTTTTTTTCAAGGACGAATCTCAGTTTACTATTATTGTTTCAGATTTTGTTTATTTTTAGCTAATGGAGTTAGTTGGGGACCTATCCCATCAACTCCACAGTTCAGACAGTTTAGAGGTTTTTTAGATTGATGTATTAGTATTCAGTTTTTAGTTTTAAGTATGTATAGATATGTTGAACCTTATGGCAAGTTTCCGCATTTTTTAGATATTATGCAGTGTACAGGTACATATATTAGAAAAGGGTTAGCTTGTTGTCCTTCGGGTCCATAAGCACTGTGTGACATCTCGGGATGGGATCTCGGGGCGTTACAAACTTGGTAGCAGAGCCTAAGGTTCAAGAGTATCCTAGGGAGTCTAAAAAGTCGTATCTAGTAGAGTCTTGTACATGGGTATGTAGCGCGCAACATTTATGTACAAGAGGCTACAGGATGTTCTTAGGAGCTGTTTCTCTTATTTTAGTGCTTATTTCGTATGAGTGAGCATGAGCTCAAGTTGATCCTCAGTCTAATCCACTTCATTCTTTCATTTACAGAGTATGCCTCCTCGCAGAGACTTTGTCTATAGGGTTGATGATCAGCCTTCTCAGCCAGTAGATCCTAAAAATAAGAGTGTTGAGTTAGCATCTTATAGGTTGAAAGATATTGCTCATGATTGGATAGTGATGTGGGAGAAAAGTAGAGGGGAGAATGCAGCTCCTGTGACTTGGCTAGAGTTTTGGAGTGCCTTTCTAGATAGGTTTTTCCCTCTAGAAATAAGAGAAGCTAAGGTAGAAGAGTTTATGAACCTAAGGCAAGGCTCCATGACAGTGAAAGAGTATTATCTTAAGTTTAACCAATTAGCTAAGTATGCTCCCGACTTGATAGCTGACCCTAGAGTGAGTATGCGTAAGTTTTTGACTGGGTATCAAGTAATGTGTTGAAAGAGTGTAGAGCTTCCATGCTTAATAGAGATATAAATCTTTCTAGGATAATGATTCATGCACAACAGATTGAGGCAGATAAGATAAAGGAGAGAGGGAGAGTGAGTAAGAAAACCAAGACAGGTAGTCGTGGTTTCATGAAGTCAGGGTCACAAGGTGGTAGTAGTTCTCAGTATAGTCAGAGATTTTTAGTGCCAGCTCCATCTTCATCTAGTGTACTCGCACCTACGTTTAGGGGTATTAGATTTGAGGGAGAGCCAAGCTCCAAAGCCCAGAGTAGTACTAGTGGTGTTCGTACCTACCCGTTGTGTGAAGAATGTGGTAAGAATCATAAGGGTGTATGTAGAGCCGGTAGTGATATGTGCTTTAGATGTGGCAAGACCGATCACAAATTTTGAGACTGTCCTAAGCTAGGTCCCCGAAGTCAGCGTAGTCATCCTTCAGCTCATAATAGATTGTATGCACTTCAGGCTCACCTTGATCGGGAAAGATCCCCTGAAATTGACCCGGGTATGTTATGAGCCCTTCATCTTTATGTTATGTATTGATAGATCCTTTGATCTCATTTTGAGCTTATATGTTAGCATGAGTCATGCATAAGTTTCAGAACTTGATCGGTCAATTATGACCCAGTCTGTAGGTGCCCCGTGCACCACTCTAGCATTTTAGCAAAGTGTGTTTAGAGGGACATAGAGTCCCAAGGGGGAGATACCCCATGGTATTATGATGTTGTATGCCATTAGATTCATCTCGATGCATGTTCATATTTTCCTTATAAAGTTAGCATCAATCATTATTGCATTGTCAAGTCGTGTTTTCAAAAGTCAGCTTAGCCGGACATTCATGCAATAGATATGCACATTTAGTAGAAAGAATTCAGCTTGTCAGCGTGTGTTCAGTCGTGTATTCATGAGATCATCCCAGTTATGAGTCCATGCATCAGATATGCATGTGTATTATGAGAATTCAGCTATGAGTATCATCAGTCGAGTATTCCATGCATCATATATGCATGCCCAGTGTGAGAACTCTATATATCAGTCATTCCAGTTTTGTAGTCCTGATCTGAGATGTTTCCATTTATTGAGTAAGTTTTATTGATCCGTATTCTCAGTCTATCAAACGACATTCAAGGACGAATGTTCTCAAGGGGAAGATAATGTAATGCCTCATAAAATCCTCTTCCAGTCTGAGCCTTAGAGCGTATTTGGTAAAGCGAAAATCTGAGTCAAAATGTTTTAAAAATATCCTCCAAAGTATGAAATACTTTGAATCATGTGGGAATCTATTTGAGCATGAATTAAGATCATAGAGGTCCCCTAACTTATGAACGAGTTGAAAACTTTCCTATCGTTCAAGTTTTAGTGACCGTCAAAATTTGGGTCAACTTAAATCGACCATAGCTTGTTGTATATTAAGAACTGAGTGGTTTTCTATATATCAAATGAAATATCTTTGAATTATCTTTCCAACGATACCAATTTCATCTAAATCCTATATCGGAGCAAAGAGTTATGCCCATTTTACTCCAGCATGTCAAGCTGGAAAACAGTGCCGACGTTTCTGATGGGCTATCACATTTCTGACGCCCTTTTTGACAACGTTGTCACATTAAATTTCTGATGACGTCGTCAGTTCTGGGTAGAAAATCAAGAATTTGGACCCCTTTTGTGATGACCATTCGTGACGACCTATCACGAACCTGATGGCCTGTCACGGATGGCTTCAAGTATATTTTTCTAGCAATTCAAGGGAGTTTTTGCAAGGGTATTTTGGTCATTTTCCACCCTTTTTGAGCCTCTATAAATATGAGGAACCCTCATTCAAACCCTAATTCAATCATTTTCTTTTTCAACTCTCTCAAGAAAGTATATCTAGGGTTTCAATCAAGAACCTTAATCTTTCAAAAATCATCCATAAATCTTCAAGGTTTCTTCAAGAATCAAATTTCTCATAGTGTGGGCTTCAAGAATTTATTTATTTCAAGTGTGGATAAAGTCTCAAGCACTAAAGTTCATCCAATTTCAAAGGTTAAGGTATGTAGATGTTGATTCTTGGGTCTCTTTCATCCAAGAAGCTCAAGAACCCTTCTTAAAACTAAAAGATTTTTATGTTTATGAGTTGTTAATGATTTGTATGAGTTGAAATGGATGTTTAATGTGTTGTTGAATTTTGATTTATGTTTGCCTACGAAATTTATGAGCTTTGACCCTAGTATGTGGAATTCATGTTATTTTATGATAGACCCTCTTAAAGTTATTTTTCCATGTGATGTGTTTATGACTTTTGGGTATAGAAATGGTTGAATAAGTGAAGAACATTCCCCATAAGTTTGATAAAGAGCTTAGGTGAAGCATAAGGGCCGCTATAGTATGTTGAATAGGAAACTCCAAATTGTGAGCTAGTCCATGCATGCCTAGTGTTTGATAAAATGCCTTAGTGAGTGAAATGTGCCAAGATAGCATGAAATCCCTAAGTAGGTGTAAAATCAGTCGTGTCTAGTGGTTGTTGAAAGACCTAAGGGAACAAAGGAATAAGTCGAGATATGATGGTTGTAAATTCCCCGATTTTATGCTCTTTGATATATGCTAAGCTTTTAATATATGTCAAGTGGTTAGCAAGTAAATAGTGACGTGTAAGTATGAATTTCCCCAAATCAAGTGATATCCAAATACATGACAAGCCGATATACGTATGAAGTACTTGATGTAAGATCTCGTTGAATGGGGTATAATCTAATAGCATCTCTTCCCTAGGCTAGTATATGATGATGAATAAAGGTCTATATTTCCTAAATGCTTGATGCGATGTCCTAAGGATCTTGAGAGGGAAAGTATATTGTGATGCCCAAACTACTTGAAGTGATTCTTTAACGATTGTGATAAAACATGAATGATTATAATGATGAATGAATGCTTGTAATGATGAATGAATGATGGTAGTGATGAATGGATAACCGTGATGATGCATGAATGATTTGTGATGAAGAATGATTATGTCTTACTTTTATGTTATCGAGTCCTGGGGGTATTTATACCCGAAAATAGAGCTGTTGTCTAGAGCCTGTGTCAGTTTCTCAATAATTCCAATTGAGCCATGATTCTCAGAACTCAATGAACTATAGAACTCTATTTCCTTAGACAAGTACGAAGCTTAATAAAGCTCGGTAATCTTAGTTATCTATGTAATCTCTGTATCACTAGTAACCTAGCCTCAGACCTATAATCAGCTCAATTCTAATAGTATTCAAGTGATTTAATCCTAATCTCATAAGCGATTCGAGTAATCCATTCAAGCTCTGTATCGTCAATCAGATACCATGATTCGATATCTTTTCTGTCAGATACGAAAACAAGTGATATCAGCGTAACTCAGTCAGACCTTTTGAGTAATATGATCAGTGTCAGATTCAGTTCAGCCAGTGTTTAGTTGAGAATTCAGTTTTGAGTCTTTCAGTTGGGAGTAGAAACTAGCACCGAGTGAGCTCAAGGATAGGATCTCACCTACTAGTAGAGGGTGTGATTCTTAGAAGCAATCCTTGTGCTCCAGAATTACGTAGCCAGCGTAGGTTGAGACATCACACCTATTAGTTGAGGGTGGATGAGAGACATCATACCTACTAGATGAGGGTAGATGAGGTGGCTTGACCTGCTAGATGAGGGCTCCACCGTTCTAGTTTGAGGACCTACTAGATGAGGATCACATAGAGTTTTCTTTACCAGTGGCGCGATAATGACACCCTTCCAACTGGGGCACAGGCTGGACCCCACCTGTGGTAGGTTGGGGCATGTCGATTAAGTTACTACTTCCCACAGTTTCAGATTCAGTCTTAGTTTCAAAATCAGACTTCAAAAATCAGGATTGTCAGATACAGTTATCTATCTTTATGAGGAACTCATATAGTTCTGTTGATTCATGGACCATCCTGGCAGATAGGCTTGGTCATATATACAGTTGATTGATATCATATTAGGAGATATGCCTCCAGAGAGGCTTGATCACAGTATCAGATTTCTATTGAATATTCTTATCATCAGATTCAGATATAATCATACTTCTTATCATTGATAATCGCTTCCAGAATAATCTATTAGAAAAGTTGATCTCTAATTTTGTCAGTCGAAAGTAGTAAGCTTAGAGTACAGTCCTTGATGTAAGCACATCTAGATCCTCAGTTATTAGTATCAGAGGAGTCAGTGATTCAGTATCTCAATGTCAGTAGTGAGTTCAGTCTGCAGTTAAGTGGTATGCGAGTTTCAGTATCTAGAGTTGCGATGATTGTGTTCATGTTTTGTGCATTCATGTATGTGTTCTCATGCGGCATCTTTCATGATTATTCAGTTTAGATATTGTGCATGTATGAGCCCTTGTATTAGCCTACCTCGTCTACATACTCGGTATATTTTTGTATTGACGCATTTGTGCTATGGTGTTTTATTTGACACCAAAGGTTCTGAGGCACACGATCCAGATTATCCTCAGCAGTTCAGTCCCTGTTAGTAGCAGTAGCAGTGAGTCCTTTTTTTTCAAGGACAAATCTCAGTTTACTATTATTGTTTCAGATTTTGTAAATTTTTAGTTGACGAAGTTAGTTGGGGACCTGTCCCATCAACTCTATAGTTTAGACAGTTTAGAGGTTTTTCAGACGGATGTATTAGTATTCAGTTTTTAGTTTTGAGTATGTATAGATGTGTTGAACCTTATGGCAACTTTCCACATTTTTTTAGATATTATGCAGTGTACAGGTACAGATATTAGAAAAGGGTTAGCTTGTGGTCCTTCGGGTCCATAAGCACCGTGTGACATCTTGGGATGGGATCTCGGGGTGTTACAAGAGCAGAACATAAGTTCTATGCTCTCCCGGCTCCAATTCAAGCAAGTGGCTGGCTACCTCACTTGCATATTCAATATCACCACAATATCGACAAGTACCAAGCAGAGTGCTCAAGTAGATTAATTGCACAAGCATAATGTTCCATTCTAGGAACAATTCCAAAATCAGCAAAATCCACCCAGATTATCATCAAGAAACACATCCCTTGATGCTTGTTAGGTAGTAGAAAGATGAAAATACAGAAAGAATAGAGCTTTTTAGATCTGTAAACACAGCCCTCCAGGACAAAATACAGGTCAATCAGCAATACAAGCTAAAGATTATGTCATTCTTAAGAAAGAATTTCTTATATCGACAGAAGACAAAATATAGGTACTATAACCTTTAAGTTTCTCGAGATAAGATTGAAGGTCAACAACAATCTTATCTTCATCGGAGTCGAATTCAGATACAGATCTATTAAGATCTAACACATTTTATAAAGGAAAAAACTAAGCTATTACAACTTACAGTTGATAAGGTATTAAAATTCTAAGAATATGAAACAAATCAATATGATAAGATTAAATTACCTTGGCCAAAAATCCAATCCCTATTACACAGTATAGCCTCAATATTTGTGGGAAGAATTAAACTTCAAAACATTCCAATAACCCGTCCTCCAATGCTAAAAGTAGATTCCGAAGCTACTGTTGTGATTGGAACACTTAAGACATCCCGCGCCATTAATGAAAGTTTGGGATACCTTAGCCTATTATCCTTCCAATACCCAAGTACATCAAGATTCGAATTTATTCTATGATCAAGATTAGCTTCCTCCAAATATATATCTAGTTGTGTTTTCCCAGAACTTGACTCCAACAGACTCTGAAACACATCAAACTCCTCAAATGCATCAAATGGATCGCTTGTATCATTTTTATCACCACCAAAAATACGTTCCTCAGATAACAAGGTTGTAGAAGGTACCAAGCACTCTTTGAACAACATTTTCATATTATCTTCGACGACCTTTGCTTTTTCTTCAGCGGTATCGGAATTGAGTTTTGAAAAGCAAAACTTAACAAAATTCAGCTTATATCGAGGGTCAAGGACCATAGCTATAGACAAAATGATGCTACATGACTTTCAGTATTTCTTAAACTTCCTGAACATAGAAGTGGCCATTTCACACATCACAGAATCTGTACTTTTTTTTGTGTTCTACTAATAACATTTCAATTCTCCATACATTCGAAAGATACAGATTTGCCGTGGGGTACTTTCTTCCAGAAAATAAAGTTGTAATGTCATAAAATGGCCTTAAAAATATAGCCACGGTCTCAACCATTTTCTATTCATTTTCAAGAAGGCCATGTCTAAAATTAGGATCAATCAAGTCATAACGATTATATTCTTGTTGATACGCAGGAGCGCTCTCAATCATTTGATAGGTGGAATTCCACCGAATAGGCATATCTTGGCATAGCTTTTTAGAACATGGTAAACCAAGGTTACTAAGGCACTCCACAAATTTCACTAGTCTTATTTCAGAATTCTTGATATACTTAATACCTTCCCTGATTTTTCCAATAGCCGCATCAGCCTTCTCTAAACCCGCTTTAACAATTAAGTTAAGAATATGATTTCCACAACGAACATAAAGAAACTTTCCTTCACAAACTAGTGAACGCATCAAAGACAAATGATTCTTCAAATTATCCATAACACCATTATTGAAAATAGCATTATCTAAAGTAAAGGTAAAAATTTTCTTTTCGATTCCCCATTCTTTAAGAAAATCAATTAATAAATGACCTAAAATCGTACACGTATGTGGAGGAGGAACATGTCGAAAAATCAAAACTCTCTTCTGAAGAATCCAATTTACGTCCACATAATGAGTTGTAACACACATATAGACATTCGATACTAATGAACTCCACATGTCAGATGTCAAACACACTCTACTAGTTATCATTGCAAGCTCGGCTTTTAGAAGCTCTTTTTCTCTGGCATACATATTCAAGATATCTGACTTTGCCGTATTTCTTGATATATGGCGCACTATTGGATTTAGATATGAATGTATGTCCCTGATGCCTTTATGTTCTACAAACTTGAAAGGATTATTATGCCTACATATTGCTGCTGAAATTTTCTTCGATAAGTTTTTTGATCTATTGGTTCTCTTTGAGACTCTTTCCCTTTCCCCGTATCTATAGAATGTTTGAACAGATGACGCTTCAAATTTGATGTTCCAGATGTAGGATTCCACATATAATCTTGTTCACACAATCTACATTGGGCTTTAAATTTTCCATTACTAGAAGTATCAGACTTCGACCTAACAAAAGAATCCCAGACAATGGATCTTTTCCTCTTGCCTTGTTTTAACATAGTTGAAGCACTTTGTTCACAAGAATCAGCATTAGCTTCCATCGATATCTCTACCTAAATCAATAATTACATATTCAAAATATTCAACACTTTGAAATGAAAGTAGAAAAAGGATCACATGAATAGTAGTTCATGAGCAAAATTAAGAACAAAACCAACAGGAAAATTTTTCTTCTTTCGAAAAAAAAATTACAAAACAAGCAGGAAAATTTTTTCTTCTTCTAAAACAAAAAATCCAACCACCCCTTCAACACTATCATTCCAGTAATAGAGAGTAAAAATTAGAACTCAATTGGCCGGAGAAGTTTATCGAAACAGAATAGATTGAGAAGAAAAAGAGAAAAAAAAATGAGAGAGAGACAGAAACAGATCAGGTGACTCACCAGAGAAGTTGACAGATCTTAGGAATTGTTGGCCAAAACTTTACTGCTGTTGGCCGAAGCCTGGATAGTATTAGACGGAGCTTGGGTGGGAATAGCCATTATAATTAGGTGAAGGCTGAAGCTGCGTACTATTCTCTCCCTTTTTTGCTAATTGGGTTTTAGGGTTTATTAACCCATTTTATCCATAAATTATCCATATTTTGGGTGGATAATATGGGTCAGCCTATTTTAAATCTATTCTGAATGGATTGGGTGGATATCCATTTTTTAAACCCATTTTGCCACCCCTACACGTGACTTTTACCCATATATTTTCACTATCCTCTTTTCACGCTACTTTCCCACGCCATAACCTTATTTTTATGCCATTCATAAAAATTTTAATTCTCTCCAATATCTCTCTTTGACTTTTTTTTTTAAATTTCATTTTTTCTCTCTGATTCTTGATAAGTGTTGTTTCCATCTATTAAGGTAAGTTGATTTCATATAACTTTTTTTTGTAAATATTTTTGCATTATTTTTTCACATTCTTCTGGGTTTTGAATTGGGAAAATTTCAGAAATTTGGAATTTTTTTGTTTTGAATTGGGAAAATTTCAGAAATTTGAGATTTTTTCTTGTATGTTTCTTCAAATTCTGATTAAGTACTAAATTATTTCTTCAAATTCTGATTTTTTTCTCTCTCAAATTCTTGATAAACATTGTCCCCATCTATAAGTTAGTTTTACAGTTAATGCATGTTATCTTTCTCATATAAGTTCTAATATGTAATTTATTTTCGGCATTTTTTTCACATTCTTTAGTGTTCTTGTTTTTGGGAGTTTTTATTTTTATTTTTATTTTTGTGTGTTGAAATTACTGGGGCATTCTTTTTCCACATTTTTCTGTGTTGTAATTTTTTGGAATGTTTTATTTTTTTAAGTTTTGTGTATTGAAATTTTTGGAGTTTCGCTATAATGGCAGAACATGCAAATCACAGTAGTTCAGTTGAAGGAAGGTGTTAGAATTGAAGAGTAGAGATCGAAGCAACGTAATGATCCCGTAAAGACTGTGGAAATCATGAAACGAAAAGCATTGACCAAATCTTCATCCCCCAAACCCACAAAAATTTAAAAATCGATGAAAAAAAGTTTAGATAAAAAAGCGAAATCTAGTAAAATTTCAAGTCCTGTTTCATTTGACTTTGAATCTGAAGAAGAGAAAGTGGAGGAGGTATTTTGATATGTGTAAAATTTTATAGTTTCTGGAAAACATGTTTATATATGTATTTTATATATACATTTTATAAAGTGTTTATTTTTTAGTTTTGTTGCTAATGTGTTGATATGCATCTGTTATATCTAAGATTTTTAGTTTGTATATAGTTTTTTTACTGATAATAATTATATTTTGTTATGTATAATATATTTTCGATATGTATTTTGTATTTACGGTCTGTGTATAATATTTATATTTGTTACTGATAAGATTTATAATTGATGTTCAGTTGTATATTTTATTTGTAAGTTAAATTTGGACCATTCATGTATTCATGAAATACATATGCATATGTTTCAATGTAAATATAATATGTATATTATAAATACATAAGTACCACTGTTCTGACATGTAAATGTTATACATGGTACAGGTTAGATATGTATTTATTTTGTTTACTGATAAGATATGTATTTGATTATGATATGTTCTTCTTTTTTATTAATAAGTATTATTTTTTGATAAATTATGTATAAATAAAATACATATGTAATTTTTTTGCTTGGAATCATATGAAATATATTTGTTACATAAGTACCACTGTTTTGACATGTAAATGTTATACCATGTACAGATCTTATTCGCACAAGATATGCTTCACTTTTGTGGGATTATGGTTCGAGGAAAGAAGAAGTGAAGGCACAAAGTGATGATGAAGCACCAATGAGGCATCCTTTAGAAATTGGGATAACAGAAAATACTGAAGTGCATGATATTTAATGTGTATTTTATTTTGTTGAAGTTTACAACAGTTAACATTAGGTGGATAAATAATTTTTTGTATATTTATTAAGTTTCGTATGTTACTTTAATGTTCAAAGATGATATGTTAATGTTTCTTTACTGTTATATTTAGTTTGTTGATGTTTAATCTTTTAAACTCCAATATTTTCATGGTTAGTTTAAGTAAATGTTAGTAATTATCTTTATGAACTTTTCTTCTATCCAGTTTTGCATATGTATTTATTTCTAATGCATATGTATTTTCCGGTTATGATTATATACATATATGTATTTTTACAGATTTGCATATATATTTTTGAACTATTATTGTATTCTTATGCAGATGTCCATATAAATTTATGAGTCATATGTATTTGTAAATAATACACATGTTCATTCCAGTGTACATATGTATTTTTAAAAACACATTTATTTTTTACAAGTCTAAAAGTACATTTTTCCTGATATGCATTTATAATTTTGAAAAAATACATATTTATGATTAATACATATGTTCATTTCAGTTTGCATTTGTATTTTTGTCTAATGCAAATATATTTTTTCGAAACACGTCTCTCTCTCTATATATAAAAATTAAATTAATCAAACTCTGTAAAATAATTGCAACATTTGAACTATAACAAATTAACAAGTTCAAAATTTAGAATAACATAATTCTCAATGAAAAAAATTCAGCAAATGTATTTTGACTAAAAACATCATTCAACTTATCATTAGTTGTATTTCCTACATGAACGCCTAGTGTTACCTTTAAACCCACATGAACTACAATAATTTTTATTTTTATTTTCGAACATATCTATTCCTGATTTACCACGAACAATGCATCGTGTGACTTTCTATTTTTTTTTTTCACATTACCCCATAGACGTCGCATACATGCATAATGTGGTACATTATTGTACACATCAACAACAACTTCTATGATGGTTGCATTACAATTGGAAACTACGTACATATGTTTTCTTTCACCATATGCTTCCTTCATATTCTCAAAGAACCAAGTTCAAGATGCATCATTTTTAGAATCTAGTACACCATATGCCAATGGAAATATATGTCTTGCATATTGAAAAATACACATAAGAATAAATGATTTTTACACATAAAATACTGCATATGTATATTATAAATACATACAGCTGGAAACATATGAAACTGCCAGTGAACACATAAATGTTCTGCATATGTATATTATAAATACATAGAGCTGGAAACATATGAAACTACTAGTGAACACATAAACGTGCTGCATATGTATATTATAAATACATATAGCTGGAAACATATGTAATCTTCATAATGTTGTTTATATGTCCATCTACAAGAGTGTTTAACAAAAACATGTGTGCTTCCCATTGTCAATCTCCAGAACACAAAAAACAATAAAAATAAAATTAAATATCAAATGCGTACTATATACAACAACTAATTCGTATATACAAAACTATAAAATGAATTCCAACCAAAAGAAATCTTTTATTCGAATACTAATTATCATCGACTAAAATTCAAATTTAACGTATAACAATTGTATCTCAAACTTCACATTACATAACAACACATATAACTTTGAATTTTAAAAAGTGAATTTCGATCAAATCATTTTTTTCGAGAACTGATAAAATTGATATACGATATTAGATATTTGCATTCCACGACTGTTACACAATTTTGTTACAAGTTTTTCAGTAATTTTCGTAATTTTAGTTTATGAAAAACACAAATAGAATCAAGTTTGTTTAAATCTCAAATACGTACTATATACAACAACTAATTTGTAGATACAAAACTGCAAAACGAAAAAAAATTTTAGTCGAATACTAGTTATCTTAAACTAAAATTCAAATTTAACGTATAAAAATTGCATCTCAACTTTCAAATAACAGAACAACAAGAACAAATTTGAAATTGAAAAAAAAAACCGCTTAAACCATTTTTGACGAGAACTAATAAAATTCGTATAAGATCTCAAATTTTTGAATCTTGCGACAGTTTGTTACAAGTTTTTTAGCAACTTCGCACTTTAATTTTATGAAAACCACAAATAGAATAGAGTTAGTTGATCAATACCTGTAATTGGACCGTTGTATTTTCAATATTTTCTTCAAAATTTTAGTCGATCAGCAAAAAAAATAACATGAAGAAAAACGTTTTTGAATTTGAATTTGTATTTTGAATTTGATTTGAGTTGCTGATAATGGAAAACGTTTTTTGAATTTCAATTAATAATTGTAATTTAATGGTTGTGGTAAAAAAAGAGTTTTACAAAGTAAAGGAATCTGTAAAATTAAATGTGCCATAAATTAAGGAACAATTTTTTACCTTATTTAACTCAAACAGATTAACACTAAATTAGGAAGAGAATCTCTGATTGTATATGTATTTAAATAGCAATAGTTTACTGAAATACAAAATACATATTGCTATTTTTTATAATTTTAAAATTATTGCTATAAAAGTTACAATTAAAGCTCTATAGTTGCTATTTTTGAAATTTTTCCAAAGGGGAATGATTAGGTGGAGGTGGGCCGGGTATTGGGTGTTTTGGTGGGTGAATCTAAAAAAATAGATCCAAATTGAGGTGGCTTTCAAATTTTATCCCCAAATAAAAAAGTTTCCTTAAAATAGTCTTTACTTATTAACTAATTTTTTTTGGATAAAATTGTCTCTAATTAATGGAGTAAATTACATAAATGATCCTCATCTTGGATAATAATTCTATATTTATATCTTTCAACTTCTATTTTTTTTCTCTTTTTAATTTTACTTTGATTTTAATTTTTTATTTTCTCTTTTTTATTTTTAATTTTCTCAACCCTTACTTTTTCTTTTTTTCCTCTCAACTTCTTTTTTTTTTCTTTTTTCTCTTATATTTTTTTTCTTTTATATTTTTTCTTTCCTCTTTTTTTTTTTGTTCTTTTTAGTTTTTCTCAACCCTTACTTTTTTTTTCTTTATACCTTTCAACGTCTACTTTTATAAAAAGAAAAACTTTTTTTTATTTTTCTTTGATTTTTTTCTTTTTAAAATTTTCTCGACCTTTATTTTTATTTAATCTTTTTTTTATCAACTTTTATTTTTTTTCTATTCTCTCTCAACTTCTACATTTTCTTTGATTTTTATTTTTTAATATTTTTCTTCATTTTTTTTTCGCAATTTTTATTATTTTTGTTCTTTTCTTCGATTTCTTCCATTCAAGTTACATCTCATGAGCAAGAGTTGACACTATCACATTATAAAGGCAAGACTTACGACTTTCAAACAATAAGCTACGTTTCAAGGACAAGAGTTGAAACTACTACGTTGTAGAGGCAAGACTTATGACTTTTAAACAATAAGTTATGTTTCATGGGCAAGAATCGATACTACCACATTGTATTTTGATTTATGAGATGTTTTATAAATCTTACCTTAGAGGAAAGACTTAGGGACTTTCAAACAATAAATTATACCCCACGGGCAAGAGTTGACTCTACCATGTTATATTTTCATTTATGAGATGCTCTACAACTATTGCCTTAGAGGTAAGACTTAGCTTAAGGACTTTCAAACAACAAATTATGCCCTACGGGAAAGAGTTGACTCTACCACATTATGTTTTCATTTATAAGATGTTCTATAACTCTTGTCTTAGAGGCAAGACTTGACTCAAGGACTTTCAAACAA
>NC_061116.1:51827760-51918622 GCF_002878395.1 Capsicum annuum | reverse complement strand
GACAAGAGTTAACTCTACCACGTTATGTTTTTATTTATGAGATGTTCTACAATTATTGCCTTAGAGGCAAGAGATAACTCAAGGAATTTCAAATAACAAGTTATGTTTCATGGGAAAGAGTCAACACTTCCACATTGTATTTTGATTAATGAGATGTTCTACAACTATTGTCTTCGAGATAAGACTTAGCTCAAGAACTTTCAAACTACAAATTATGTCCCACGAGCAAGGGTTGACTCTACCATGTTATGTTTTCATTTATGAGATGTTCTACAATTATTGACTTAGAGGCAAGATTTAGCTCAAGGACTTTCAAACAACAAATTATGCCCCACGGATAAGAGTTGGCTCTACCACGTTATATTTTTATTTATGAGATACTCTACAACTATTGCCTTAGAGGCAAGACTTAGCTCAAGGACTTTCAAACAATAAATTATGTTCCATGGGCAAGAGTTCACTCTACCACATTATGTTTTCATTTATAAGATCTTCTACAACTCTTGCCTTAGATGCAAGACTTGACTCAAGGACGTTCAAACAACAAATTATGCCCCCATGGGCAAGAGTTAGCTCTACCACATTATATTTTCATTTATGAAATGTTCTACGACTATTGCCTTAGAGGCAAGACTTGGCTCAATGACTTTCAAACTATAAATTATGCCCCTACGGGTAAGAGGACTTTACCACGTTATGTTTTTATTTATGAGATGTTCTACAACTATTTCCTTAGAGGTAAGACTTAGTTAGCTCAAGGAATTTCAACTACAAATTATGCCCCACAGCAAAAGTTGACTCTACCACGTTATGTTTTCATTTATGAGATGTTATACAACTA
This sequence comes from Capsicum annuum, assembly GCF_002878395.1. Taxonomy (NCBI): domain Eukaryota; kingdom Viridiplantae; phylum Streptophyta; class Magnoliopsida; order Solanales; family Solanaceae; genus Capsicum; species Capsicum annuum. The sequence goes on along the minus strand of NC_061116.1, from coordinate 51,917,781 downwards.
TTGCCTTAGAGGCAAAACTTCGCTCAAGGACTTTCAAACTACAAATTATGCCCTACAGGCAATAGTTGACTCTACCACATTATGTTTTTATTTATGAGATGTTCTACAACTCTTTTCTTAGAGACAAGACTTGACTCAAGGACTTTCAAACAACAAATTATGCCCCACGAGCAAGAGTTAACTCTACCACGTTATTTTTTTATTTATGAAATATTCTACAACTATTGCCTTAGAGGCAAAACTTAGCTCAAAGACTTTTAAACTATAAATTATGCCCCACGGGCAAGAGTTGACTCTACCACGTTATGTTTTTATTTATGAGATGTTTTACAACTATTGCCTTAGAGGCAAGACTTTTCTCAAGGACTTTTAAACTATAAATTATGCCCCACGGCAAGAGTTGACACTTGTAGTACCCCGTACTTTTTTCTAGCTAATTTCATCTCAAGAATGACTAGTATTAGCTTCTAAATTGAATGATAGTTATTCCATAAGGAATTCTCATGATTTTCACTTTTTGTCATGTGAGAAATTCAATAAGCTTTCTATTGAAATAAGATTCACCCAAATCCGATAATCGGGTCAAAAGTTATGACTATTTCAAGTTTCCATCGTAAAACAGGGTCATATTAGTCAGTAGCGCGCCGCGCCATAAGAGGAAATGGCATTTGGCGAATTCCAGTGGGGGTTCACGATTATGGAGCATCACGCTAGAGACCAAATTTAGAATTGTCCTTTTCCAGTGTTTTAGCACGATTTTCTTCGCGTTGCACCAAAGTTCCAGGTCGCAAAAGAAAGGGTAACGCGATGGCTCCACGTCGCGCCATCCCTTTGTTCCTCAATTGTCAAATTTCAGTGACACGATGCGATAGCACTGCGTTGCACCAGGGGTTCAGTTTGGAAAAATTTTACTGAAATTAAATGACATGTCCAGGGCTAAAAAGGTCAACTTCCTACCCCTATTTAAGCCCTTTAATACGTGATTCAACCACTTTTCACCCAAAATATACTAGTTTTTCTCAAGTTTATCTCAAGAACAAGCTAGGGTTTTCATAGAAGATCCAATTCCAAGAAAGTTTCTCCATAAATCTTCACGAAATCATGAACTAAGGTATGCATAGTGCTCATTCAAGGACTTCTTTCATCCATGAATTCCAAGAATCTCTTTTCCAACTTCAAGTTATGGATTTTCTTTATGATTTCATGATTGGGCTATTCTTGTTCATGTTGATAAATGAGAAATTAAATTCTACTCTGTGTTGGGTGATAATTTCTATGTGGGTTTAATTATTATAGATATAGATTCATACAAACCTATGACTAAACCCTTGAATGATGAAATTAGAATGTGACCATGATGTTTATTTGTTTTACAATGATGTTTACATGTACCATGCCTACAATATGTTTGATTTAATGCTTAAATGAAGAAAAAGTGCCTAACTAGCATGTTGTCATGAAATCCCCATGTATGTAAAAGCTTATGCCTATCACATGTTTGATGAAATGCTTCAACAAATGCATTATGGTGATTATTATGTATTCAAGCAAGTCATGCTTTGTCAGTTTCCTTCTATCGAGTCCTGGGGGTACTTGTACCCAAAATATTAGTTATGTACCTAGAGTCATATCACGTTTTCACAATACTCTCAGTCAAGCTACGATCCTTAGACTTCAGACAGTCTTATGACTCAGGAAATCACCATGATCTCATAAACTCAGTAAGTTGTCAAATATCAGTAATATTACGTCAGTTAACGGAATTTAGTTAACTCAGTCCATGTTCAGTTCAGTAAATCATGTTCAGTATTTATTCAGATGCGAGTAGAAATTAGCACCGAGTGAACCCAAGGATGGGAACTCACCTTTTATATGAGGGTGTGATTCTTAGAAACAATCCTTGCATTCCAGAACTATGTAACCAGCAAAGGTTGAGCCATTATAGCCTGCTATATGAAGGTAGATGAGGTGGCTTAACATGATATATGAGGGTTCCTACCATTATCGCTAGAGTTACCTGTTATTTGAAGGTTACTCATATGTTTTCCTTACCAGTGGCGCGAAATTAACACTCTTTTAATCAGGGTACAGATTGGGCCTCAGCTCAGCTATTATAGCTCATATAGGGCATGTCGGTTAGATAACTACTTCCCATAGTTTCAGTACAAAAAATCAGATAGTTCTTCAAAATTTAGGACTGTCAGATACAGGAAACTCAGATACAGTACGGAACTCAGATAGTTCCATCAGATTTAGGACTATCAAATACAGTCAACTTAGATATAGTACGAAACTTAGATAGTTCCATCAGATTCAGGATTGTCAGATATAGTCACTCATGTTATTGGTTATATTAGTATCAGTATGTCATGTTACCAGTATTCAGATTCAGTAATCATGTTATCACGATATTAGTATCAGTTGTTATGTCTCCTGCATGTATTCGCACATTCATAGTAGTTGTCAATTATTACTATTTTCCATGCATATGAACCTCATGCATTCAGTCTACCCCACATTCATATAAGTACATTCAAAGTACTGACGCATTTGTGCTATGGTGTCTTATACTATAAATTCAGAGACACAAGCTCCAGAGCAACAATAGATTCCAGATATCTGCAGACAGAGTTAAAAGTGAGTCCTCATCTTTCGAGAATATAATTATTTCCCTATTATCTCATTAATCAATTTATTAGTTAGAGTTAGTTGGGGACATATCCCATCAAATCCTTAATCAGATAGTTCAGTTAGTTAGAGGCTTTTTAGACTATCATATTTCAGACTTTAGTATGTTCAATTTTGTTTTGGGTATTATATTACCCTACACAGATGTTATATCATTCAGATCATGTTTAGTATTGAACCTTATGGCCTTTCAGTTCATGTTTCTGCATCATAAAGTATTTTATGCAGTATACAGGTACAGATATCAGTCATGGGTTAGCTTGTGGTCCTTCAGGGTCATGAGCACCGTATAGCATTTTGGGTTTCATATTTGGGGCATTACAAATTTGGTATCCGAGCTTAAGGTTCAATAGATTCCTAGGAAGTCTAAAAGTCACGTCTAGTAGAGTCTTGTACATAGGTGTGTTACGGGCCATATTTATGTGCAACAGGATATAAGATGTTTTAGGAACAGTTTCCCCTTTTTCAGCTTTTATGTCATGCCAGTGAGCATAATCTCAAGTCAATCTCTCAGTCTAATCTGTTTCCCCCTTTTTTCTATAGAACATGCCTCCTAAAAGATGAAACAGAAATCAGTCAGTCCCTCAGCCCGAAGATCCTTTGGGCGATCATATTTCTCATGTGGAGTTCAGGGTCGTATTCACTACTCTTGCTCAGTCAGTTGCCGCTTAAAATGAACGGCTAGCAGTCATTTCAGCCAACCTAGTGGCCAAATTAGCTGCAACTAGGATTCGAGACTTTACCTAAATGAATCCTCCATCCTTTCTCGGGTCTAAGGTAGATGAGGACCCTCAGGAATTCCTAGATCAGGTGCAGAAGGTTACAAACATAATAGGGGTTACTTCTAGTGAGAGTGCTGAGCTAGATGCATATCAGTTGTGTGATATTTCTCACACTTAGTTTAAGTAGTGGAAGTCAGAGAGGGTAGACGATGCAGGGTCAGTTGAGTGGGAAGAGTTTACTTCACCGTTCCTTGATAGATTCTTTCCCCTAAAGTATAGAAAAGCTAAGGTGCTAGAATTCATCAACCTCAGGCAGGGCAATATGACAGTGAAAGAGTATTCTCTTAAGTTTACTCAATTAGCCAGATATACCCCTTATGTGGTTGCAAATAGCAGGGCAAGGATAAGTAAGTTTGTTTTAGGGGTTAATGATAGTGTGGTTAATGAGTATAGATCCACCATGTTGAATAGTGACATGACTTTAGCCAGGCTCATGACTCATTCTCAGTAGATAGAGGAGTAGAAGGTTAAGTAGAGGGAGAAGCAGAATAAGAGAGCTAGGATAGGTAGCTTTAATTTTAGTTAGCCTAAGTTAAAGGGAGGAAATCACTTTCATATTCGTCCTAAGCCATCAGTTCTAGCTCCTTCTTTATCCAGTACTCTAGTTCCTAAGTTCAGAGAGGGTAACAAAGATAGATCACCAGGATCTAAGTCCCAGAACAGTGTTAGCAGTGCCCGCACCTATCCTCTTTTCCAGACTTGTGGCAAGCACCATCAGGGTATTTGTAGAGCTGGCAGTGGTATTTGTTTCAGATGTGGAAAGCCAGGCCATAGAGTCAGAGATTGTCCTTAGCTAGGTCCTCAGGGTCAACAGAATCGCTCCTCAGTTTAATCCAGTCACCCAAATCAGTAGGGTGCCACCTCCAGTGCTACTAGTGGGCAATGCCTAAATCATCTATATGCTCTCTAGTTCCAGCAAGATCAAGAAAATTCTTATGACCTTATTTCTCTAAGATAGACCATCAGATCCGGCTATCATCAGCTCAGAGTCAGAGAATGTGACATTCTAAAAATAGCTTTTCGTACTTGGTATGGTCACTTTGAATTCCTAGTCATGTCATTTGGTCTTACCAATGCCCCAGCCTCTTTTATGGACTTGATGAACCGTGTGTTTAAGCAGTACTTGGACATGTTCATCATAGTCTTCATAGATGATATCCTGGTCTATTCCCACAGTAATCACGATCATGTATACCATCTCAGAATAGTACTTCAGACTCTCAGAAATCATCAGTTGTTTGCCAAATTTAGTAAGTGTAAATTTTGGCTAAGGTTAGTAGCATTCCTTGGTCACATCATTTCCAGTGATGGCATTAGAGTGGATCCTCAAAAGACTAAAGCAATAAGAAACCGGCCTCACCCTATCTCTCCATCAGAAATTAGGAGTGTCTTAGGTTTGGATGATTATTACAGATGGTTTGTTGAGGGATTTTCTTCTATTGCACCCCCTATGTCCAGATTGACTCAGAAGAAAGTCAAGTTTCAGTGGTCAGATCCTTGCGAGAAGAGTTTTTAGGAGTTGAAGACTTGACTCACCTCAGCTCCAGTCTTAGCTCTCCCAGATGGTTCAAATGGGTTCGTAGTGTATTATGATGTATCCAGAGTGGGTCTAGGTTATGTCCTTATTCAACATGGTAAGGTCATAGACTATGCCTCCAGATAGTTTAAACCCCATAAGAGGAATTATCCTGCTTATGATTTTGAGTTAGCAGCTATAGTCTTTGCCTTGAAGATTTGGAGGCATTATCTCTATGGAGTTCATGTAGATGTCTTCACAGATCATAAGAATCTTCAGTATGTCTTTTCTCAGAAAGATCTCAATCTTTGTCAGAGAAGGTGGTTAGAGCTCTTAAAAGAATATGACATAAGTGTCATTTATCATTCGGGCAAGGCCAACATAGTGGCCGACACTCTCAGTAGACTATCCATGGGTAGTGTTTCTCATGTTGAGAACAGTAAGAAGAAGTTAGCTTAGGGAGTCCATCAACTTGCCAGACTAGGCGTTCGCTTAGTTGATACAGATGAGGGTGATATATGGGTTCACAGTAGTTCAGAATCATCTCTAGTTTTTGAGGTAAAAGAAAAGAAAGATAGAGATCCCAACCTTGTCAAGTTGAAAGAGTCAGTTCAGGATCAGAAAATAAAGGTTTTCTCCCAAGGAGAAGATAGTGTTCTTCGTTGTTAGGGTCGTCTCTATGTTCCAGGTGTAGATGACTTAAGGCAGCGAATTCTTCTAAAAACGCATGGTGTACGCTACTCTATTCATCCAGGGGCCACAAATATATACCGCGACTTGCGGGAAATCTATTGGTGGAGTGGGATGAAGAGAGACATTGCAGAGTTTGTGGCTAAGTGCTCTACATGTCAGCAGGTTAAGATAAAGCATCAGAAGCCTAGTGGGTCTATGCAGGAGTTCAGTATTCCTACTTAGAAGTGGGAAGTTGTGAACACGAACTTTGTGACGGGTTTGCCTCAAACTCGTTATTAGCATAATTTAGTCTGGGGTCATTGTAGATAGAATGACAAAATCAGCTCATTTTCTTCCAGTTCATACCTCTTATTCAGCCGAGGATTACGCCAAACTCAACATCAAGGATTTTGTCATATTGCATGATGTTTCACTGTCCATTATCTCAAACAGAGGTACCTAGTTCACCTTTTATTTTTGGAAAGCATTCCAAAAGGGTCTTGGTACCCAAGTTTATCTTAGTACAACCTTTCATCCTCAGACAGATGGTCAAGAAGAAAGGACCATTCAGACATTAGAAGATAGGCTAAGGGCGTGTGCAATCAATTTTAAGGAAAGTTGGGATTACCACTTACCTTTGATTGAGTTTGCATATAACAACAACTATTATTCCAGTATTCAGATGGATCCATTCGAAGCTCTCAATGGTAGGAGATGTAGGTCTTCAATTGGTCGGTTTGAAGTTAGGGAAGCCTTAGTTATAGGGACTGACTTAGTATTTGACACCTTAGAAAAAGTCCAGTTGATTAGAGAAAGACTTTGGGTTGCTCAGAACCGACAGAAGTCTTATACAGATATTCGTAGAAAAGATCTTGAGTTTGAGATTGGTGATCATGTCTACCTAAAGATCTCTCCCCTTAAGGAAGTGAAGCAGTTCGGCAAAAAAGGGAAACTCAGTCCCCGATATGTCAGTCCCTTCACTATTCTCAGTCGATTCGGCAAGGTAGCTTATGAGCTTAAATTGCCTTCAGATCTAGCCTCAGTTCATCCATCCTTTCATATCTCTTTGCTCAAGAAGTGCATAGGTGATCCATCAATTGTACTCCCTATTCAGAGCATTGGTGTTCAGAACACTCTCTTTTATGAAGAGATTCTAGTCAAAATCTCAGGCTATCAGACTCGTAGATTAAGGAACAAAAACGTCCCTCTAGTTAAAGTTCTTTGGTGAAATCAGTCCGTCGAGGGAGCTACTTGGGAAGCTGAGACAGACATGCGTACCAAGTATCCTCACCTCTTATTCGCCAACTCAGATCAAGCTCAAGGTAATAGTTCTCCTTAAGCTTACTCAGTTTCATGTTCAGTGTTCATCACAAACTTGGTATACAGTTTTGTGCTTACATTCTCATTATAAACTTGATATCAAGTACCATTGCATATTCAGTTATGCACTCATGTAGCAGCTTAGTTATGTAATTATGCATTAGACAGTCATTCTCATTGTGAGAAACTTAGTTCTTCAGAACACCCAGTCATGCATTATAAATTAGTTACACATGCATCAGATATGCATGTTCAGTATTATATGTTCAGCTTGTCAGTCATGTCAGTCATGAGATCAGTTTCCAGTTATTCATGTTTAGTATGTACGTCAGTTGTCTTTTCTCCCTTCTCAGTTAGTCTCATTTGAGGATGAATATTCTCAAGGGGGAGATATTGTAATACCCCATACCTTTTCCTAGCTAATTTTATCTCAAGAATGTCTAGTATTAGCTTCTAAATTGAATGATGGTTATTCCATGAGGAATTATCAAGATTTTCTATTTTTGTTATGTAGGAAATTCAATAAGCTTTTCATCGATATAAGATTCGCCCAAATCTGATAACCGGGTCAGAAGTTATGATTATTTCAAGTTCCCGTCATAAAACAGAACCATATTAGTCAGTGGCGCGCCGCACCACAAGAGGAAATGGCATTTGGAAAATTCTAGTGGGGGTCCGCAATTATGGCGCGACGCGCCAAGGATCAAATTCAGAATTATTCTTTTCCAGTGTCTTAGTGTGATTTCCTCAGCGTTGCACCAAAGTTCCTGGTCGTAAAAGAAGGGGAAAGACGATGGCTCTGCGTTGCGCCATCCCTCAGTTTCCCAATTTTCAAATTCCAGTGACACGACGCGATAGCGCCGCGTCGCGCCAGAGGTTCATTTCAGAAAAATTTTACTGAAATTAAATGACGTGTCAAAGGTTAAAAGGGTCAACTTCCCACCCCTATTTAAGCCCTTTAACACATGATTCAGCCACTTTTCACCCAAAATATTCTAGTTTTTCTCAAGTTTATCTCAAGAACAAGCTAGGGTTTTCATAGAAGATCCAATTCCAAGAAAGTTTCACTGTAAATCTTCATGAAATCACAAACTAAGATATGCATAGTATTCATTCATGGACTCCTTTCATCCATGAAGTCCAAGAATCCCTTTTCCAACTTCAAGTTATGGATTTTCTTTATGATTTCATGATTGGGTTGTTCTTGTTCATGTTGATAAATGAGAAATTTAATTCTACTCCATGTTGGGTGATAATTTCTATGTGGGTTTAATTATTATAGATATAGATTCATGCAAACCTATGACTAAACCCTTGAATGAAGAAATTAAAATGTGACTATGATGTTTAATTGTTGTACAATCATGTTTACATGCACCATGCCTACAATATGTTTGATTTAATGCCTAAATGAAGAAAAAGTGCCTAACTAGCATATTGTCATGAAATCCCTATGTATGTACAAGCTTATGCCTATCATATGTTTGATGAAATACTTCAGTAAATGCATTATGGTGATTATTATATATTCAAGCAAGTTATGCTTTGTCAGTTTCCTTCTATCGAGTCCTAGGGGTACTTGTACCCGAAATATTAGTTGTGTGCCTAAAGCTATGTCACGTTTTCATGATACTCTAAGTCAAGCTATGATCCTTAGACTTCAGACAGTCTTATGACTCAGGAAATCTCTATGATCTCATGAACTCAGTCAGTTGTGAGATATCAGTAGTATTCCATCAGTCAACAGAATTCAGTTAACTCAGTCTATATTAAGTTTAGTAAATCATGTTCAATATCTATTCAGATGCGAGTAGAAATTAGCACCGAGTGAACCCAAGGATGGGAACTCACCTGTTATATGAGAGTGTGATTCTTAGAAACAATTCTTGCGTTCCAGAACTATATAGCCAGCATAGGTTAAAATATCATAGCCTGCTATATGAGGATAGATGAGGTGGCTTAACCTGATATATGAAGGTTCCCACCGTTCTCACTAGAGTTACCTGTTATATAAGGGTTACTCACATGTTGTCCTTACCAATGGCACGATATTGACACCCTTTCAATCAGGGCATAGATTGGACCCCAGCTCAGCTATTATAGTGCATACGGGGTATGTCGGTTTAATAATTACTTTCCACAGTTTCATTATCAGTCTTAGTAAAAGAACTCAGATAGTTCTTCAGAATTCAGGACTGTTAGATACACTCAACTCAAATACAGTATGGAACTCAGATAGTTCCATCAGATTTAGGACTGTCAGATACAGTTAACTCAGATACAGTATGGAACTCAGATAGTTCCATCAGATTTAGGACTGTCAGATACAGTCACTCATGTTATCAGTTATATCAGTATCAGCATGTCATGTTAACTGTATTTAGATTCAGTAATCATGTTATCACGATATTAGTGTCAGTTGTTATATCTCATGCATGTATTCTCATGTTCATGATAGTTGTCAATTATTACTATTGGTCATGCATATGAACCCCATGCATTCAGCCCATCTCACATGCGTACCAGTACATTCAAAGTACTGACACATTCGCGCTATGGTGTCTTATACCATAGGTTCAGAGACACGAGCTCCAAAGCAACAGTAGATTCTAGATATCCGCAGATAGAGTTAGAAGTGAGTCTTCATCTTTTGAGGATATGATTATTTCCTTATTATCTCATTAATTAATTTATTAGTTGAAGTTAGTTGGGGACATATCCCATCAACTTCTTACTCAGATAGTTCAGTCAGTTAGAGGCTTTCTAGACTATCATATTTCAGACTTCAGTATGTTCAGTTTTGTTTTGGGTATTCTATTACCCCAAATAAATGTTATATCATTCAGATCATGTTTAGTGTTGAACCTTATGGCCTTTCAGTGTATGTTTCCATATTATTATGTCATATTATGTAGTGTACAGGTATAGATATCAGTCATGTGTTAGCTTGTGGTCCTTCGGGGTCATGAACATCGTGTAGCATTTTGGGTACCAGATTTGGGGCGTTACAACACTACCACATTATGTTTTTATTTATAAGATGTTCTTCAACTCTTCTCTTAGAGGCAAGACTTAATTAGCTCAAGGACTTTCAAACAACAAATTTTCCCCACGGGAAAGAGTTGACTCTATCATATTATGTTTTTATTTATGAGATGTTCTACAACTATTGTCTTAGAGGAAATACTTAGCTCAAGGACTTTCAAACTACAAATTATGCCCCACGGGCAAGAGTTGACACTACCACGTTATGTTTTCATTTATGAGATGTTCTTCAACTCTTGCTTTAGAGGCAAGACTTTATTAGCTCAAGGACTTTCAAACAATAAATGATGCCCCAAGGACAAGAGTTAGACTCTACCACGTTATGTTTTCATTTAAGAGATGTTCTACAATATTGCCTTAGAGGCAAAACTTACCTCAAGGACTTTCAAACTACAAATTATACCCCACGGGCAAAAGTTGATACTACCACGTTATGTCTTTATTTATGAGATGTTCTACAACTCTTGCCTTAGATGCAAGACTTAGCTCAAAGACTTTCAAATTATAAATTATGCCCCATGGGCAAGATTTACAATATCACGTTATGTCTTCATTTATGGGATGATCTAAAACTTTTTCCTTAGAGGCAACACTTACCTCAAGGACTTCAAATAATAAATTATGCCCCATGGGCAAGATTTGACACTACCACATTATGCCTTTAAGTATGAGATATTCTACAACTCTCGCCTTAGAGACACGTCTTATCTCAAAAAAATTTATAGAACTTCGTAACAACAATTCATGCTCTTAAATATGCTTTGATGCTAAAAAAGAAGATACCTTTGCGGATTATTCAATTTTTTATTTATTAGCAAAATATAATAAAGTTGAGAAAAAAGAAAAAAAATGATCAAACAAAATAGAGAAATAAAAAAAATTGAGATAAAAGGAAACGAAAAAAATAAAGATCAAGAAAAAAGTGAAGAATTAAAAAAGTTGATAAAAATAAAAATGAGAGAAAAAATAAAAATAAAGTTTGAAAAAAATGAGGAAAAAAAAGAGAACTGAAAAAAGAAAAAAATGATCAAACAAAATAGAGAAATAAAAAAAAAAAGAGAGAAAAAAAAAGGCCAAAAAAAATAAAGATTAAGAAAAACGAAGAATTTAAAAATTGAGAAAATAAAAAATAAGAGGAAAAAATAAAAATAATGTTTGAGAAAAATAAGGAAAAAAATAAGAACTGATAAAAATCAAAAATAAAAGAAAAATAAAGGTTAAAGCCAAATGAATTAAAAAAAAGGAAAAAAAAAAGATATAGATAATGCTTGAGAAAAAAGAAAAAAAGAGAAAAAAAATAAAGGTTGAGACAAATGAATTAAAACATGAAAATAAAATTAAAGGAAAAATAAAAAGTGAAAATAATAATAAAAAGAATAATAAAATTAAAGAAAAATTAAAAAAGTGAAAATAATAAAATTAAGGGAAAAAACAAAAAGTGAAAATAATAAAAAATAAAATTTGAGAGACAAATAAGTATGAAAAGTTTAAAAAATATATTTGAGGTATAGATGGGCAAAATGATACTTGTACTATATTTAAAAAGTAAGGAAGGTTATTCTTTAATGACATTTCTTATTGGGGTCAAATATCTAAAGTCACCCATATTTGGGTCTATGACATGCAATTTCCTGTGTTTTGGTAGGGCTGGGGTGGCTGAAATTGTTGCTGTTGGATAATAGGATTGTTAGAATTTTGGGGGTTATTTAAAACATAACCCCCAATGAAGCTTTAGGATTTAGCCGAATTTAATTAATATTTTGATCAAATTGAAAATTAAATTGGTCAATTGCATTGCAATTGTGGTCAATTTGATTTCAATTACAGTCAAATTTAATAGATTGACTAAATTAAATCAAAATCCGATACGAATTAATATCCTGTTTAATCTTGAGCTTCTTGATTTAATAAAATCAAATAAATATTTCTCTAGATAAATTAATTTTGAGAACAAATCATATTTTAATCAAGATTTTAACCATTTTGAATTTATTTTCAAGATAAGCATCGATTAAAATCTAATATTTTCATGAAATAAATATTTAAGTGATAAAATTGTATAATTTCGTATAATTGAATAAGATAATATATAATTGCTACTTAAAATGAAGAATTTGCCCAGATAAATACTTTGAAAAGCCTTTTATTCAGATTATAATAAATGTTGTAATTTTATTCAAAAATCGAAGAAACTCGAAATCAAACTTAGTCATGGAGGGCAAAAATTAAGTGACAACAACTGCCCCCCCCCCCCTTTGGATAGAGTGGATGCAAGTAACCCTGGGCAAAGGAAGTTTGATATTCCTAATTTTCGCTCAACCCCAAATTCATTTCTGAAAGGGATTAGTTTTCGCACGAGTTTTATGGAGTTATAGTCGGGCCTCGGTATCGGGTTTCCTACATATCTCGGGTTATATAAGAACTCAAGGAACTTATAGTTCATATAGCTTGATTTTAGTCATGATTTTCAAAAATTTCACAAGATATCTTAATTTTGGAATTTTGTTAAAACCGAAAAGCTGGGGAATAGGGAAATCAAGAGAGGTTGGAATGTAGTCAAGTTTTCTATATATAGCTCAGCCTACATATCCCTGGAACTCAGAGAATCAGACTGCCTACAGTTCGACTCGGTCGATCGTAAAGATAGTATTTCATGCTAAGACGACCTTTGGATCTTGATGAGTGACAGGAAATTGAGTTATGAAAAAGAGGCTCGTAACCTTTTAACCATTAAAAGTGGAGATCTTCACATCCACCGATAAGAATTTACCCAGACATAATTTGCAGAGCTCTAGATGTACTGTCACTCAGATTTGAAGGAAAAGGAAAGTTACTTTTGGCATGAGTTTAGAAATACTCCGAAAGTGAAATGAAACCAAAATTGTAAGCACCCATATGCCTTCTGATAGGGATGTGTTTTGATAGTGATGGAGGTCATCTTTTAGATCGCTTCCAAAGAGTCTGATATTCCTCTTCAGACTATGTCCCAGTTTACTTCTAAGAAAAAGTTCCACATTGTGCTATGCCCTTTTTGGAGTCATTCGCACCTATGATTTGGGTTTGAGATTTTCATTGTTTCGGATGCTCTCGACAACGTCTCAAATAAAACTATTAGTGATAAACAATATTCACTAAGGGGTCTATAGTCTTTTACCATACCTTTGTGTGAGTTGATATTGGAAAAAGATGCCATCTTCTCATATACCTGTGTGGAGGGCGATAATTTTTGCAATAACCGACACAATAACCTTCTTGGTTATTGGAAAAAATACTCGTTTTAACAGTTAAAATTTTTTTCAAAGTGGGGCGGCCCTCTTTGACATTGATGACACTTTGTACAGAATGGTTCCTGCAACTGCATAATCCTATGAAGACGTGGTAGCCCTTTTGGTCACCTATAATGCTTTTCGCATTTGACCTCGTGGATTCTTGCACATCTTTCATATCGATAAAACTTATAGATATCCCTTTAATTGTCAGTCTTTGGGTAATCTTGCATATCATTTAATGTTGGATATGAGGCAACTTATAAATATCATTTGAGGTGATAGCTTTTGGGTAATTCTGCACATTCTCCGACCTTGGATAAGAGATGACTTACAGATATCCCTTGAATCACTAGCTCTCAGGTAATACTACACAATATCCAACCTTGGATACAATATGACTTATAGATATCTCTCAAATTAGTAGTCTTTGGGTAATCCTGTACATAATCGATCTTGGATATGACTGATGTTGGGTGTATTTATGCATTCTACTGATATTATTATAGCTTATTTAGCCTTGTTTTGATAGCAATTTGTGTGCTTAATGTGTTTATAATGATATAAACATGCATCTAAGTGTCTATGTATGTGTTTACAATGTTTAATAGTGTTTCCACACAAGTTTTGATTCAAATTGATCATTTAGAAGTCAACCGAGAAAACTAGTGCGACTAGCTTGAGTTAGGTATTTTTCTAGTCTATCGTGTTGGGTTCTAACATGTTTAATGAGTTCCTAAGGTTGGTATTGTGTATTTATATGTAAAACAACCTGTTGGTAATGTTCAAGGGTCAATTGGATCAAAACAATAAGTTAGAAAATAAAGTGAATGAAGCCTAGGCTTAGCTCGTGTTTCTAGTTCTCCATCCTGGATGTTGTGTTATTTTGAGCTCTAAAATATTGTAATTAATGCTATAGGATGATTGGTGAATGATTATTATGATTTATGAAGGATATACAAGATTCAAATCAAGTGGAAACAACTCAAAAAGGCATGGAATGGATCACGGAAGCACAATACGCAACTTAAAGAAAATTTGGACACCTGAAATATCTTAGGCGAGTGAGGGCACGTGGGAAGATATCTTGGCACTTGCTACATACCAAAATATTAATAAGGCACCCAAAATAGTGTGTACCCATGATAAGCATGCATCGCATGCTCTATTTCGGCGGAATGATGCATGCGTCGCGTGCTCCATTGCTATAGAATGAAGGGTGTGGCGCATGCTCTCTCCACCCCTACACTTTTTCATTGATTCCTTATCCTACAAGACTTGGGCTTACCCTATTGTTATAAATACAACTTTGTAAACGTTTTTAATCACTTTGGGACATCTTGGAGCATTGGAGGCTATCACAACTTCTTTTTAGGTTTTATTATTCTTTAATTTAGTTTCTTTATGGTTTGTATCATCAATCCAAGGGATTGGATGATAAATATTTTTATTAAAGGCTAAACTCCCTCTCCAAGGTTAAGGCCAAGATCATGACTACTTTCATTTTGAATTGATTTCGTTGAAGTTGTTTATCATTATTGGTTGTTTGTTTATTCTTGTTTTAACCATTTTAAGGATTATCTACCCTTAGAATACATCAATTGTCAACCTTGTGATCTCGGGAGAGGGAATAGGGTGATAGAATATGGGAATAAGTAAGGTAAGGTTCATAGTCTTTTATGAAATAAGGATTTCAAATTAGCATCTAGGACAGGGATATACCTAGAAGCCTTACTTGAATCACACGTAGGATGATAGCTTAAAGAACTTAATTGGACTATTAAATCCCCGCTCAACGATGTAGTTGTAATATCCAAGTTAGGTAAATGGTTAGAGGTCGTGAGACCATGATCATATGATTAACCCTACGAATCAATAACCAATCCAAGCGATTTAACGAAAAAAGTTCAATAACGTAGTATCATTGTTTGTAAGCCTTAACCCTGGGCTTCTATCCTTTGATTGTCCAAATTTTACGCATTAGTTTAGTTTCTTTTTTAGTTTATAATTCTAAAACTATATTGTTTACTTTTTCTCAATTGTTGAACTAGAATTGGATAGTTGGCGAACACAAGTCCCTGAGAGATCGATACTTGGGCTTTATTGAAGCCACTTTAATACTTGATAAGACCATGTACACTTGCGTGTGCATTTGGGTGTTGTCACATTTTTGGTTCCATTGTCGAGGACTTGTAATTACGCAATTATCTTGTTTTTAATTTAGCTATATTGAGTTGTATATATTTTATTAGTTTTTTTTCTTTTTATTTCCTTTTACTTTTTATTATTACACTTCTTGACATGGCAGCCCGGTATAGATGGTTTTCGAGTGTTGACGATTCTTGTTGGTGTATAGTTTGTGGCAATAGTGGTCATTTGAACATATGTGTGCGGTCAACCCTGATTTAGTAATGTTTGTGGGCTATGATCAAAGGCAATACTATATAAATGCCTACAATCAACAGCAACAGTTTCAGCAGCCGCAGGTTCAGAGTTACCAGGCCCCGATTCAAACAAGCAATTTAGAAGAGATGATAAAACAACTTCTAGCTAATCAAGAACAATTATTAGCAGATTTAGCTAATATAAAGAGTAATGAGGCCATTCTAGAGAGTCAGCAGATTGTCATAAAGAACATGGAGATATAGATAGGGAAAGTACAGCAGGTACATAATACCAAACCTCAAGATGATTTGCTAAGTGACAGTAAAAAAATAGTTGCAATCACTTTGAGGGATGGTACAAAGCTCAATGAAGAACCTCCAAAGACAAGTAAGGAGGTAGATGCGGAGTTGACGCCCCTACCGATTGTAGACAAAGTTGTTGATAATTCGATGAAGTCTGAGTACTCAAAAACTAAGGTTATTAAACGGGTTGAGGAGAAACAACCACCACCACAAGAATCGTAACCACTCGACTGTCATCTTTCTCTTGAGACTGAAATTGAGGAAGCGAATAAGAGTGAAGGTGTTGAGGATAGTGTAAATTTTGAAGTAGGATTTGTTGGGCCACAATCAAAGCACTTTTCTACATTATGTTTAGATGATGTCTTGTCTGTGGAATCATTTAAAATAATGGAAGAGTTTGAAGATAAGGAACAAGAATCCTATATTCTTGGTTTTACACCGGATAAGCAACATAAAAACACACCTCACCACAAGGCCGAGTGGTTTACCATGCATCATCCATTACTCAGTTCCTTAATCTTTATACCACCACCCTATAAGCGAAGCGAAAAGATGGATGCTAAGTTGGGGTGAAATTCATATCCTCAAGGTGGAGGAAAAATTTGATTGGATCATGCCGCGACACTAAATCAGGCGCTTCTTGGGAGGCAACCCAAGCAAGGTGTGTTTTTATTTTAAGTTTTGTTTTTATTTCACGTAGTTTTTGTTTTTGGTTGAGTCACATGTTGATGGGAAGTATAAATATTGGAAACTTGATCCAAGAAGCATGGCGAAGACTTAGTGTGGGGTATTCGAACCTTCTTGATATTTAAAGTTTCAACTAGCTAGGCCTAGAGGCCTCAGAGAGTATTCTATCTCTTACTTTTAAATTCACTTTGGGGACAAAGTAGATTTTTAAGTGTGGGGTGGGGAAATTCCTAATTTTTGGCTCAATTTAAAATTTTTAGGTCAGGAATAAGTGAGATATTCTTGTTGGTGTTATTTTTTATTACATGGTGCAAGTGTTTTGTTTGTAAAAACATGTTGATTGAGTGAATTGCTACTTTTGAGACTCTTAGGCTCACGTTTTTTACTCTTACACTTATTGGCTTGATTTTGAATTTATGCTATTGTTTGGTTGAGAGTCTATGATGATCTTATTGAGTTTAGAATGTGCCATGTGCGTGTGAGATTTTTGTATATTCCTTGTTCCATGTGATGTTTAGAACTTGCCCAGTGTGTGTGTAAAGCGAAATAAAGAATGTGAGTTTAGGAGAAAATATAGGCATTTCTTTGATAGCCTTATTTTATACCTTCTTTTTTACCTACCTATGTACATTATCCTAGTTAACCCCCATTGTGCCTTTAGATTTTTCTTTGTTAGCCTCATAAGTAGTCTAATCCCTTCTTTTATTGACCTTAATTTGATCCAAAATCTCCTAGGCGCTTTAATGAAAAATTAATTGAGTAAGAAGTTTGAGAAATAAAAGGAAAAAGGTGAAATTGATGCCCCAAGGTAATAGTTATTGGTGTTTATATTTGATGTGTGGTTGTTGGAAGTGATGTAAATGGTGTTAGAAATATTTCCATGGTTGTGAAAAAGAAAAAAAAATTGAATCTTGACAGAATAGACAATACGCCCACTATGTGTTTGTAAAAATGCTTAAAAGAGATGGGGCAAAATAAAAAGATATGGGTAGATGGAAAAAGTGTGAATAGGTTGTTGAAGGTGGTTTTATGTGAAAAATTGTGATGTATTAAAGCGCTTAGGAAATATAGTCACTATTCTTGGCCATAATAGTTCCAACTCGTCCCTTAGCCTACATTACAACCCGAAAAAGACCTATTTGATCCTAAATTTCACATTATAATATTAGTGGAGTATGACACTAAGGGTAAGCCTATGGTTCATTATGTGTAATTTGTGAATTCTTTGTGAAAGTGGGCGCAACTTGATTTGTATACCCTTTATGATAATTGCATTATTGTGAGTGTTTATGGGTAACTCTCTTGTTGTGAGGGCACATGTTTGATAAATGTGGGTGATTTGTAAGATGTCTTATATTGAACAATATGCATGAGTTTGTCATGTATTGAGTAAATTTTTTAGGCTAGGATATTTTGGAGTAGGATTCTTGAGCTTTCAATTGTGTATAACATGCTTAGTGTTATAAACTTACATTCCGTGTAGTCATTGTAGTACTAGCTTGAGTGTCTTGCATGTCGTATAAGTGTAGAGTCTCCTCAACTTATGATGCTTAGAGTTAAGAGTTGTTCAAGGACAAACAAGGCTTTAAGTGTGGGGTGGTGATGTTGGGTGTATTTATGCATTCTAGTGATATTATTCTAGCTTATTTAGCCTTATTTTGAGAGCAATTTGTGTGCTTAATGTGTTTATAATGATATAAATATGCATGATCAGGTCTACCAAATAATATAGTGGCCTTCAAGAAAGCCGAATATCGATCCCACAGAGACTTGATTTAACAACGATTTAATTTTAGTTCGTCGTCTAGATTAATTTAGTGCAAAAGTAACCAAAAAAGAATTTTGAGCTATTTTGTAAATTAAAAATAAAATAAATAATACGAAAAAATAAATTTTTGGAACAATCAATGGAGAAAAGCCCAGGGTTAAAGCACTTCGAATAATCCTCTATGTTATTGAATCTCATCCACTAATTTGCTTATCTTGGTTGTTGATTCGTAGGGTTAATTGCATAATCAGGGTTTTCCAACCTCTAATATTTTACCTAATTTGGAAATTACAACTACATCGTTGAGCAGGGATGTAATAATCCAATTAAGTTAATTAAAGCTATCATCCTACGTATGAATAAAGTGAGGCATCTAAGTACATCCATGTCCTAGATGCTAAGTTTAATTCTTTATTTTATAAAAGAATAAAAACTCAAACTTTGTTTATTCCCATGTTCTATCTCCCTATTCCCTCTCCCAAGAACAAAAGGTCGACAATAGATGTATTTTATGGGTGATCAATCCAGAAAATAATTAAAATAAGAATAAACAAACAACCAAATATGATAAGCAAAATTAACAAATTTAATCCAAAATAATAGTACTCATGTTCTTGACTTTAACCCGAAAAGAAGGTTTTTAGCCATTAATATTCATAATCATGATCCAAATAATTGAATACATGATATGAAAAATTAAATACTAAAAATAAAATTAAAACCTAATAAATCGTATAGCCACCTCCGTAAACGTGTCCCCCAAAAATAAATATTATCCAAGTCCTTATCTTGGGTCACGTGTTGAGCTATAATGATTGCATTGTTCACAAAATTATTATCCCTTTTTTTTATTTGTGTCCAGCTGTCCCATTTTCCTTAACACTTGTGTAAGTTCAACTTAATTAGAAATAGGACAACTGTGTCGGTAGAATTTCCTTTTTGAACACACCGACGCGATGCATCATCTTCGCATTGGTGTACTGGAGTTAACGTTGAAAATTTTTTCTAAGTGTAAACTGTGTGCCCATCGACGCGACGCGTTGACTCACTGTGTACCCATCGACGCGATACGTTGACTCACTGGAATTTGCTTTCGAAATTTTGGTTAAGTATGAAATATCCTATCCTTTGCCCATGCCTTTTTTAATACATTTCCAATGAATTTTTTGCCTTTAAATCATCAATATATCACCATATTTAATTCACCAAGCCTCCTACAATATCATACACCACATATTAAAGTTCAAAACAACACAATTTTCTCAAAATCAAATCAAAACAAGAGCTAAAATAAGGCAAATTCGCAATGATCTTCCACTCATTATTTCGACTCTTGACTTAATCCAATTAAATTTTGCACATTACAAACAAGTTATTCCACTCATAATTACACTATTAAAATATTTGGAACAAACTAAACACATTAGAATCTATCGAGATCAACTAGACATACACCTAGCTCAAGCTAGTAAAACTAGTTTTTCGGGTTGAACTCTATGACTCAATTAAGTGCAAACTTGTTTGAAAAATACTTTGGACATTGTAATCACATACTTGGACACTTAAATTCTTATTTACATCAATATGAACAGATTAATCACATGAATTTCTCTCAAAACAAGGCGAAATAAGTTAGAATAAAGATACCAAAGTGTATAAAATCACCTCAGATCATCACCCCACACTTAAACTCTTGTTCGTCCTCGAACAACTCTTTACCTACACGGAATGCAAGTTTCTACATAAAGCACGTTATTTACACAATTAATAGCTCATGAACACTACTCCAAAACATCCTACCCTCAAGAATTGACTCACTTAGTTGGCAAACTCATGCTTATCATTTAATCAAGGACATCATACAAATCACCCATATTCATCAAACATGTGCCCTCACAACAAGAGAGCTACCCATAATCACTCACAGAATGCAAATTATAACGTAATGGGTACAAGAATCAAATTATGATCACTCTCACAAAGAATTTACAAGTCACACATAATGAACCATAGGCTTTCCCTTAGTGTAATGCTCCACTAATAGTCGAATGTAAAGCTTAGGATCAAGTAGGACTTTTTTGCGTTGTAATGTAGGCTAAGGTACGGGTAGAAACTATTTAGGAATAGTGACTAACCTCTCTAAGCGCTTTAATACACTATATCATACATTTAAAACAAATCTCTATCAACCAAATTACTCTTTTTCATCCACCCATATCTTTTGTTTTTACCCCATCTCTTTTAAGTATTTTCACAAACACTTGGTGGGTACATAGTTTACTACCACAAGGATCAAATTTTTTTTCTTTTTTTCGTCACAATCATGGCAATATTTTTAGCATAAATTATATCACAATCATCCACCAAGCATCAATTATACACCAATAACTCTTACCTTGGGGCATTTATTTCACCTTTTCTTCTTCAATTTCTCACACTCCTTACTAATTCAATTTTTCATTAAAGCACTTAAGAGCTTTTTAGATCAAAGTATGGTCGATCAAAGAAGGGGATTAGGCTACATATAAGGCTACCAAAGAAAAAGCTAACAACTCAATTGGGTTAACTAGGATAATGCATAAAGGGTAGGACAAATAGAAGGTATAAAACAAGGCTATCAAAGAAATGCCTATATCATCTCCTAAACCCACATTCTTTATTTCATTTCACACACACATAGGGAAAGTTCTAGACATCACATGCAACAAGGAATATAAAAAATCTCACACTCACATGGCACATGCTCAACTCAATAAGACCATCATAGACTCCCAACCAATAATAGCATGAATTCAAATTTAAGCCAACAAGAAAAAGAGTCATAAACTTGAGCCTCACAGTCTCAAAAATAGCAATTTACACAATTCAACATGCTTGTACAAACAAACCCACTTGCATCATGTAATAAAAAACAGTACCAATCAAGAATATCTCACTTATTCCTAACCTAAATTTTTTGAAATTGAGTCAAAATTTGAAAATTTTCCCACCCCATACTAAAAAATCTAATTTATCCCCATAGTGAATTTAAAAGTAAGAGATAGAAATACTTCCTGAGGCCTTTAGGCTTAGCTAGTTGCACCTTTACACAAAGAGAGGATCCACGGGAACCCCACACTCAATCTTTGCCATGCTTCAAGCTCAAAATTATGGTATTCAAACTTCCCATAAACTTGTGACTCAACCAAAAACAAAAACTACATGAAATAAAACTAAAAATTGAAAACAAAATCTACTTACCATGGGTTTCCACCCAAGAAGCGCTGATTTAGTGTCACGGAACGACCCATATCAACTCAACCATATTCTTTCACCCTTTTACCCCCTTTGGGAGCCGTTTTTTCATTCGTTTCAGACCTCTTTTACCTTTTACCATGTTGGAAATTAGTAGTTTTATATTAGGCCACTCAATTAGGTTGTCAGAAGAGGTCTTTAGTAGCTTAGGCACCCCACACTCATCCCTTTCCAACACATTAATCATGCATAAATCTTTATATAAGGGATTTTTAATGGGGGCCTTGTAAACATCAAATACCACCTCTTCATCATCTACCTTCATCTTGAGCGTTCCTTCTCTAACATCAATTAAAGCACCCCCGGTCACTAAGAATGGGCACCCCAAGATAATTGGTACCTGTTCGTCTGCCACAAAATCAAGAACAAAAAAGTCAGAAAAAATAACAAATTTATCAACCTTTATGAGGACATCCTCAATTATTCATTTCGTATATGCCATGGAACCATCTGCTAGCTGCAAAACCACAGTGGCCGATCTATAGGGGCATCAAATTTATACTTTCCCCTAAATCACTCAATGCATGAACCTCTTTACTCCTAATTTGAATAGGGATAGTAAATTTCCCTTAATCTTTCAATTTCTTAGGGATTTTCAGTGTCATCACAGCACTACACTCTTCAGTGTGTGTTATTGCTTCCATATCTTGTACATTTTACCTTTTTCGCCAACATATCCCTCAAGTACTTTGCATACTTAGGCATACTCTGCAAAATATCTAGCGAAGGTAAATTAATATGCAACTCTTTGAATGGGTCAATGAATTTTTTGAACAAGGCATCCTCCTTCGCTTTAATGTACTTTTGAGGGAAGGGTAGTGGTAGCATCTTCTTCTTCTCTGGTTCAGCAACTTTTTCATTCAAGTACTCAGTCTTCCGTAAATTTTTAGCAACTTCTTCATCTACCTTTTGGGTCACCACATCAGCTTCTACCTCCTTTGTTGTCATGGGAGGTTCTCCTTGAAGCTCTTTATCACTCCGTAAAGTGATTGCCATAACTTACTTAGGATTTTCTATATCAGCTGGCAAACCACCTTGTGGTCTGGTATTTAACACTTACTGTATCTTCCCAACCTATAACTCTAAATTTCTCTGCGCCACTTTTTAATTTTGTAATTCTACCGTTTGACTATTCAGATTCATAATCAATTGTGTTTGACCAGCTATGAATTACTTCATCATCTCTTCCATATTACTCATTGACTGATTCAATTGGGCCTTTGGTTATGGGGGGCGTTCCATGACTGATTTAGTGGCTGAGTTTGCCACTTCATGTTGTAGAGATTACCGTAATTCGGCCTTTGAGCATTGCCTACATACATCACAGATTCTAGATTTAAAGCACACATGGTAGCTGCATGACCACTATTTTTGCATACTTCACTCCAACCTGCAGCTTGTTGGATGACATTGACTGTGGCTGCAGGTTGTGTTGCTCCCTGCTTCATGGTGCAGAATATTGTGTTAATTAAATTCTGCAATACAAAAACCTATGCTGATTGGGCTGTGAATTGGTCCACCTCCAACACTCTCGTAATTTTTTCATGGAACTTCTATAATCTAAATGTCACTCTGGATTTTCTTGTGCTATGTGGTTCAACAGTGTGTACAGCTCATCATATGTTAGCTCTAATGCTTGACAACCTGCGACTGAATCTAGCAAAATCTTCGTATTGTGATCAAGATCTTCTACAAAAGTGTGAGCAAGTACCTCATTAGACTATTGGTGATGTGGACAATCCCGAAGAAGATCCTTGAAGCGTTCCCAAGCATGATAGAGGTTTTCATCAGGCTTCTATTTGAAGCTCACTATCTCACTGCGAAGTCTTGTAGTCTTGCCTGATGGAAAGAATCTGATGAGGAACTTTCTAGCTAAGTTATCCCATGTTATGATTGAACCAGCCGTCTCTGCATTCAACCATATTTTTGCTTCCCCAATAGAGAATAGGAAAACATTGTTAGCCTCACATAATCTGTACTTATCCCAGTCGGAATGAATGTGTCAGTAAGCTCAATGAAATTATACAAGTGGACTTGTGGATCCTCGTATGAAATCCCTGCAAACTGTCCACTGCTAATAAGAAGCTGCACCATATTGTGTTTCAACTCAAAATTTCCACCAGCTGCCGGTCTTTGAATTAGGGAAGTCAAGTTCGTTGGAAGTGGGACTGCCACTTTCCTAACCTTCCTACCAGTTGCTTGTTGTTTAGCCATAGGAACAGTATGCTCTTGGTCTTCTCAAATTTGTAGAATTCTTGGGAGAAGGATTGTTTCTCTCCTGCATTAATGGTAAAGCTGCTCGAGTTTTGAGTTTGGTTCAACCAACTCCCGATCCCTTAACAGTTTATTATCATTTTAACCTATTTCCTGCAAATCACAAAAATAAGACCAAGCGTAAAAACACCAAATAATTCTAAAAGTATAACTAAAATAAATAATTTCTAAAATACAAGTATCCGGCAACGGCGCTAAAAAATTGACAACTCCCAAGCGCACACGCAAGTGTACGTGGTCTACCAAGTAATATAGTGGCCTTCAAGAATGCCGAATATTGATCCCATAGAGACTTGATTTAACAACGATTTAATTTTAGTTCACCATCTAGATTAATTTAGTGCAAAAGTAATAAAAAAAAGAATTTTAAATTATTTTATAAATTAAAAATAAAATAAATAATGCGAAAAAATAAATTTTTGGAACAATCAATGGAGAAAGGCCCAGCGTTAAAGTACTTCGAACAATCATACTATGTTATTGAATCTCATCCGCTAATTTGCTTATCTTGGTTGTTGATTGATAGGGTTATTTGCATGATCAGGGTTTTCCAACCTCTAATCTTTTACCTAATTTGGACATTACAACTATATCGTTGAGCGGGAATGTAATAATCCAATTCATCCTATGTATGAATCAAGTGAGGCATCTAAGTATATCTCTGTCCTAGACGCTAAGTTTAATTTTTTATTTTATAAAAAATAAAAATTCAAACTTTGTTTATTCCCATATTCTATCTCCCTATTCCCTCTCCCGAGTTCAAAAGGTCGACAGTAGATGTATTTTATGAATGATCAATCCATAAAATAATTAAAATAAGAATAAACAAACAACCAGATATGATAAGCAAAGTTAACAAATTTAATCCAAAATAATAGTACTCATGTTCTTGGCTTTAACCCCGGAAAGGAGTTTTTAGCCACTAATATTCATAATAAAGATTCAAATAATTGAATACATGATATAAAAAATTAAAAACTAAAGATAAAATTAAAACCTAATAAACCGTGTAGTCGCTTCCGTAAAAAAACTCAAAACTATCTCCTTTTCGTGTCCACTGTATGTGTCCCCCAAAAATAAATATTGTCCAAGTCTTTATCTTAGGTTACGTGTCCAGCTATAATGATTGAATTTCCCACAAAAATTCTTTTTCCTTGTTTTTTAATTTGTGCCCAGCTGTCCCATTTTCCTTAATACTTGTGCAAGTTCAATTTAATTAGAAATAGGACAACTGTTTCGGCGGAATTTCCTTTTTGAGCACACCGACACGATGCGTCATCTTCGCATCGGTGTACTGAAATTAATGTTGAAAATTTTTTCTAAGTGTAAACTGTGTGCCCATCAACGCAACGTGTTGACTCACTGAAATTTGCTTTCAAAATTTTGGTTAAGTATGAAATGTTCTATTCTTTGCCCATGCCTTTTGTAGTACATTTTCAATAAAGTTTTGACCTTTAAATCATCAATATATCACTGCATTTAATTCACCAAGCCTCCTACAATATCATACACAACATATTAAAAATCAAAACAACATAATTTTCTCAACATCAAATCAAAACAAGAGCTAAGATAAGGCAAATTTACAATGATCTTTCACTCATTATTTCAATTCTTGACTTAATCAAATTAAATTTTGCACATTATAAACAAGTTATTCCACTCATAATTACACTATTAAAATATTTGGAACAAATTAAACACATTAGAATCCATCGAGATCAACTAGACACACACCTAGCTCAAGCTAGTAAAACTAGTTTTTCGGGTTGAATTCTAAATGACTCAATTAAGTGAAAACTTGTTTGAAAAATACTTTGTACATTTTAATCACATACTTGGACACTTAAATGCTTATTTATATCAATATGAACACATTAAGCACACGAATTGCTCACAAAACAAAGCAAAATAAGCTAGAATAATGATATCAAAGTGTATAAAATCACCTCAGATCATGTTTACAATGTTTAATAGTGTTTCCACACAAGTTTTGATTCAAATTGATCATTTAGAAGTCAACCGAGAAAACTAGTGTGACTAGCTTGAGCTAGGTGTTTGTCTGGTCTATCGTGTTGGTTTCTAACATGTTAATTGAGTTACTAAGGTTGTTATTATGTATTTATATGTGAAAAAACTTGTTGGTAATGTTCATGGGTCAATTGGATCAAGACAAGAATCAAAACAATAAGTTAAAAATCAAAGTGAATGAAGTCTATGCTTAGCTCGTATTTCTAGTTGTCCGTCTTGGAGGATGTGTTATTTTGAGCTCTAAATTGTTGTATTTAATGCTATAGGATACTTGGTAAATGGATTATTATGATATATGAAGGATATACAAGCTTCAAATCAAGTGGAAACAACTCAAGGCACCTAAAATAGTATGTACCCATTATAAGCATGCGTCACATGCTCCATTTTAGCGGAATGATGTGTGCGTCGCATGATCCATTCCTATAGAATGAAGGGTGCGGTCCATGCTCTCTCCACCCCTGCACTTTTTCGTTAATTCCTTCTCCTACACGACTTGGGCTTACTATAAATACAACTTTGTAAATATTTTTAATCACTTTGGGACATCTTGAAGAATTAAAGGCTACCACAACTTCTTTTTAGGTTTTATCATTCTTTAATTTAGTTTTTTTATGGTTTGTATCATAAATTCAAGGGATTTGATGATGAATATTTCCATTAAAGTCTAAATTCCCTCTCCGGGGTTATGGCTAAGATCATGACTACTTTCGTTTTGAATTGATTTCGTTTAAGTTGCTTATTATTATTGGTTGTTTGTTTATTCATGTTTTAACTATTTTAAGGATTATCTACTCTTATAATACATCAATTGTCAACCTTGTGATCTCGGGAGAGTGAATAGGGTGATAGAACATGGGAATAAGCAAGGTAATGTTCGTAGTCTTTTATGAAATAAGGATTTTGAATTAGCATCTAGGACAGGGATGTACCTAGAAGCCTTACTTAAATCACACGTAGGATGATAGCTTAAAAAACTTAATTGGACTATTACATTCCCTCTCAATGATGTAGTTGTAATATCCAAGTTAGGTAAACGATTAGAGGTCGGGAGACCATGATCATGCGATTAATCCTACGAATCAACAACTAAGATAAGCGATTTAACGAAATAAGTTCAATATGTAGTATGATTGTTCGTAAGCCTTAACCCTAGGATTCTATCCTTTGATTGTCCAAAGTTATTACTTTTCCACATTAGTTTAGTTTCTTTTTAGTTTACAATTCTAAAATTATATTGTTTACTTTTTCTCAATTGTTGAACTAGAATTGGATAGTCGACGAACGCAAGTCACTAAGAGATTGATACTTGGGCTTTATTTAAGCCACTTTACTACTTGATAAGACCACGTACACTTGCAGTGCGATGTCAATGACGCAACTTATAAAGAATCCTTGGATATATCAATTTAATAATCTTGCATATTTTTCGATAAGGATTTAGTTGTGACTTATGGATAGCCTTCAAACTGACGATCTTCGGGTAAACTTGCACACTATCCGATTAGGATGTTGTTGCGGCTTACAAATAACCCACAGACTATCAACTCTCAGATGCTCTTGCTCACTATTCTATCTTAAATAATGTGACTTATAGATGACCCTCGAATTGTCAATTCTAAAAAAATCTAGCACATCATCCGTTTTTGGATATCGACTTATAGACATCCTTCAAACCATATATTTCTTGAGATCTTATAGTGAATGCCATTAAATCTTTGGTGATTGATGCACTCGAAGCTGATGAATATTTCTTAATTCCAGAATGCTTTGCCTTTGCGCGATTTGATCATATATGAATGCTTCAAAATATCCTTCAACACTAGACTCCTTCGTCTTTGTGTGATTAACGGATATATATATATATATATATGAAAATGCTTCAAAATATCCTTCAACACTAGAATCTTTCCCCTTTGTGTGATTATTATATATAGAAGAATTTAAATCAATGATGGGCATCAAATGCGATTTAGAGATGCCCTTGGATTATGGTCTCTTCGAAACTAGTCGGAGAGGGTAATATGGTTTTCGGGACATAGCCCTTACAACATGGACTTTATGGCATGGACCTCTTGGCATGGACCTCATGGAATGACCCTCTTGGCATGGCCCTTTCGGCATAGTCCTCTTGGCTTGGCCCTCTCGGCATGGCCCTCTTGGCATGATATGATGCAATAGGAAAATAAGGATGAATGGAAATAGCTATGTATCGATTATAGAAAACATCACCTAGACAATTCGTTAGCATTTGGTCCCCACTACATGTACCATTTTTAATGTCGTACGTTGTTCACAATCCCAAATGTTTTGGGGATTTGAGTCAGTCATCATCTTTCTTTCCACGTCTGGTGGTACCTGTAACCACAGAAAACTTTTTAGTTTTGGGAAACTCAACTATTTTCAGCTTTCTGACCATCCTGGCCCTTCCTTATTGGCCTTTAGATATTTGACTTTGTTATATTCCTTTAAACTAAAGGAATATGTTGAATAACTAGTGCTTTTGTTGGTTTTTGTTGGGTTTAAGATAAACTGCATCCAAAAAAAAGTTGTTAGTTTTTGGCAAAACTGATCTGTGTTGACTGTCTTGGTCTTCAGTTTTTGTTATTGTCATCGCTGCGTTCTCCTCTTCTTCAAGTGCTTATCGTCTTTTGACTTCTTCTTTGACTCCATGAGTTGGTGGGTGTAAGGAAAAATCAAAGCATAAATAACTTTAAGTACTTTAGCAAATAATTAAATTTTCAAAAATCTTTTTATAAGATTGGCAAGGGTCTCTGTCAATTATGTCATGTCATGTACTAGCTTAAATGGAAACTTTTAGCTTGAAGCATTGACACATGTGTCATTTTGTGAGTGAGCTCTATAAATCCTTACTATTATGGTTGGGAAGTCTTGGAAAAGACCCTTCTAGCCGAAGGTCCATGAATTTAATATGCTCTTTCGGCGCTGATGAATCTTTGGTGTCCTGTCTATGAACTCTTTAGCTTGGTATGGTGGAAATTTTGAGGTCTTTCTTAAAATTTCATTTGGATCATGAGAGGATGATATTCTTCTTTTGAATTTTTGAGATTCCTTCTAAAAATTTTGCCCTAGTTTCCATTTCCTGGGGTGATATGACCAAGCCGTGGTGGCACCTACGTATCCCGTTGAATAGGAATCAGGTCAAACGTAGTTTCCGCAATAAAAAAAATGATTAAAAGGGTGACCGAAGCCAACAAAGGCCGCCTACGTATCCCATCTTTAGGAATTTAGGATATCATGTAGTTTAAGAGAATATAAATAAAGTTTTCTAAGGGGTTGACCGAAGCCGACATCGGCTGCCTACATATCTCATTCTTGAGAATTCAGGTCAAACGTAGTTCATACATAGAAGGAAAGGGAATTTTATTCTAAGAGATTGACTGAAGCCAACATAGGCTGCCTACATATCTCATTCTTGAGAATTCAGGTCAAACATAGTTCATACAAAAGGATGGGGAATTCTAAGGCTATTCAAAGCGTAAAAACGATTACAACTAGGAAAAATAAATACACCAAAACAAACACAAAGAAATACCACATCAGGCATAATATCTCTTTACTACATCAGAATTGATTGGCCGGGTCCACCTTTGGCCATCTATCTCAGACAAAATCAAGGCTCCTCCAGATAATACTTTGCAGACCACATATGCCCCCTGCTAATTTGGAGCGAACTTTCCATTATATTTCTCTTGGTGAGGGAATATGCGTTTGAGCACCAATTTTCCAACTTTGAACTTGCAAGCTCTTACTCTTTTGTTGAAAGCACGATCATTCATTGTTGATATAATTGGCCTTGGCAGACAACACTCATCCTCTTTTCATCGATCATCAGCATACCCATCCTTTATTACTCAACCCTGTTTCTTGGATGATTCTTATAGATGGTATTTCAACTTCCGTAGGTATTACAATTTTAGTCCCATACATTAGAACATAAGGAGCTGCCCCATCCAAAGTTTTGACTGTTGTACAATATCCTATCAAGGCATAAGCTAGCATGTCATGCCACGATCGGTGACTATCGACCATCTTTCTTAAGATCTTCTTGATGTTCTTGTTGGCATCTTATACTGCTCTATTCATTTAAGGACGATATGCGATTGAATTTCAATGAGTGATTTTGAACTGTTCACATATAACTTTCATTAAATAACTATTCAAGTTGGCTTCATTGTTTGTGATTATTGATCCGGGTATCCCAAATCGACAAATTATGTTGTTTTTGACAAAAATAGCAACTACCTTCTTAGTTACAATTTTTTATGAGGCAGCTTTCACCCACTTGGTGAAATAATCAATAGCAACCAAGATAAATTTGTGTCCATTAGAAGCTGGTGGCTCAATCAGGCCGATGACATTCATGCCTCAAGCTAAAAATGGCCAAGGTAAGCTTATAGTGTTTAGTTCAGGTGGGGGCATCTGGATCAAATCCCCGTGTATCTGACACTTCTGATATTTTTGCACAAACTTGCTACAGTCACTTTTTATGGTCATCCAAAAATATCAGACTCTTAGGATCTTCTTGGCTAGAGTAAACCCATTCATATGTGGTCCACACATTCTGGCATATATTTCTTCAAGTAGTTTTGTAGCTTCAACAGAATCTATACGTCGCAGAAATCCCAAATCAGGGGTCCTCCTGTAAAGGACTTTCCCATTCAAAAAGAAATTATTGCCCATCCAATGGATCATTTTCTTCTGATTGACAGTTACATCTTCAGGGTATGCCCCAGCTTCTAGATACCTCTTGATATCGAAGTACCATGTCTTTTCATTTGGTTCTACCTTAACTTTTGTGCAATATGCAAGTTTCTCCTTTAAACTTATTTCCAAGGATTGATGTAACTCTGATCCGGATGTTGAATCATTGAGGATATAGTGGCCAAAATCATTTTGTATCCTTGGAATGTTCTTGAACTCTATTTCCTTGAATCTCTTGCATAACTCTTATACCAATTCTACGTATGGGGTTATCTTAAAGTTCTTTACAGCCCATTCACCTCGAACTTGGTAAACCAATAGATCAGAATCTGCAATGACTAGTAACTCTCGAACATTCATATCAATAGCCAATCTGAGACCGAGAATGCAAGCTTCATATTCAACCATATTATTGGTGCATGGAAAATGCAGTTTGGCAGTAACCGGGTAATGTTGACCAGTTTCTGATATCAAGACCGCTCTAATTCCTGAACCCTTGAAATTAACTGTCTCATCGAAGAACAATCTCCAACTCGGGTATACTTCAGCAATGTCTTCTCATACGAGCAATACCTCTTCATCTGGGAAATAAGTTTGAAGTGGCTCATACTCTTCATCAATTGGATTCTCTTCTAGGTGATCTACTAGGGCTTGCCCCTTGACTGCTTTTGAGTTACGTATACAATGTCAAACTCACTCAACAACATTTGCCATTTGGTCAATTTTTTCGTAGGCATGTCCTTTTGGAATATGTACTTCAAAGGATCCATTTTGGAAATAAGATACGTTGTATATGACATCAGGTAATGCCTCAACTTCTGGGCGGCCCAGGTTAGTGCACAACACGTCCTTTCCAATAGAGTGTAACGATCCTTATATGGAGTGAGCTTCTTACTTAGGTAATAAATTGTTCTTTCTTTCTTTTCAGTTTCATCATGCTGCCCTAAGACACATCTATATTCATTGTCTGAGACTGATAAATATAACAACAAAAGATTTCTTTCTCTTAGTGGAATTAGCACCGGTGGACTAGGGAAATAGTCCTTGATCTTGTCGAAAGCTTTCTGGCATTCTTTGGTCCATTCATTTGGCACATCTTTCTTTAACATCTTGAGGATAGGTTTGCAAATAAATGTTGACTAGGCTATGAACCTACTGATATAATTCAATCTTCCTAAGAAACTCATGATTTCTTTCTTTGTCTTCGAAGGAGGTAGCTCTTGGGTCGCCTTAATTTTTGAGGAGTCAAGCTTAATTCCTTTTCTGCTAACGACAAAACCCAACAATTTCCCAGCTGGTACCCCAAAAGCACACTTGGCAGGATTTAGCTTTAAATTGTACTTTTACAATCGATCAAAGAACCTTCTGAAGGGGGCTAAGTGGTCTGAACTCTTGCGGGACTTCATGATCATATCATCCACATATACTTCAATTTCCTTATAGATCATATCATTAAAAATGGTTGTCATGTCTCTCATATATGTAGCACCAGCATTTTTGAGATAAAAGGGTATTACCCTATAGTGATAAACACCCCAAGGTGTGATGAAAACTATTTTCTCTGCATTTTCTTCATCCATCAGTATTTGATGATACCCAACAAAACAATCTATAAATAGCTACATTTTTATGTCTCACACAGTTGTCGGTGAGAATGTGAATATTGGGTAATGGAAAGTTATCTTTAGGACTGGCTTTGTTCAAATCTCTATAATCGACACAAATCCTGATCTTTCCATCCTTCTTTAGTACTGGAACAATATTGGCTAGCCATGTTAGATACTTTGTGACTTCTACTACATTGGCCTGTATTTGCTTAGTGACTTCTTCCTTGATTCTCAGACTCAAATCTGGCTTGAATTTTTGAGACTACTGCTTTATAGGATTGAACCATGGATCAATTGGCAACTTGTGCGATACAATATGTGTTCTTAATCTTGGCATGTCGTCATAGGACTAAGTGAACACATCAAAGTATTCTTTAAGCAACCTGATAGTTCTTTTTCTGATGATCCATTAGATGTACATTGATTCTGGTTTCTTTGACTTCACCCTTATCACCTAGATTAATTACCTCAGTCTCTTCTAGGTTGGGCCTTTCCCAATCCTCTAAATCCTTTAGTTCCTCTTTTAACTGGTTTGGGCCATTGTTTCTTCATCATACTCTTCCCATTCATCATCATCTGCTTTGATTTGTTCATTTAGCTCTTTACATGACATGACATTGGCAGGTTTTAAATTATTATTACTGAAATCATAAACAACATAAGTTAGATTATAGTGATCAGATAATGCAACAAAAATAGAAGGCAAATATTTTCGCAATAAGAAAGGCTTTTATTGAATTTTAGAAAATTACAAACGTTGGCTATGATCCACACTAGTGCAGGTCTAAGCCTTTTGGAAAGCATAAAACATGAAAATGAGGTAAATAAACTTAAAGGGTGGGTCTCGAGACTCACTCGAGCTACCATCGATTTTGCAAAAGTAAAGTTTTATCCTTTCATCTACCATATCAACCGATGAGTCATGATTGGAATAGAAGTTCAGTTCGATAGCTTCTCCTATGGTTCATCTGTCTTGTTCTCGATCTTATCAAGAAAATCTTCTACAACAACATCATACTCTTCGAACAAGTTTCCTATTTTATCCTCGAGACCATCGCTTGTAGGCTTTACAGATATAGAAAATGACTGATAGAGCATAGGTAACCTCTTCGCTAATTCTGGACCTTTCTTTTTCATCTTCCTTTCATATGCTTCATTTGGCACATATCCTAACCCACATTTGGACAACTTTTCTAGAATCACAATAGGCTTAATGATTCCATCTAAATTCTTTCTTAAGCCGTACCCGGGCTCAAGACTGCTTCTCAGCATAACAGTGGGCAACATCTTATAGATCGAAGGCATTTGCTTGTAGGGAGTTGGGTCTTTCTTAGTTGCATTCATGATACCCACCGTATAAAAGTCACTCCCCCTTGGGACTTCTTTAATCACAGGAACATAACCATTAGGGTGACTCAAATGGCTCCCTTTGCTATGGTTGACCACTTCATTATTTTCCCATACAAATTTCACTGATTGGTATAATGTTAAAGAAGTATCCCCTGCTACATGAATCTAAGGCCTTCCTGAAAAAAGATTTTAACTTATGGTAATGTCCATCACTTGAAACTCAGTCAGGAATTCTGTAGGCCTCATTTGAAGACGCAACTTGACTTCCTCAATGCTGTTTCTCTGACCCTCATCGAAAGATCTTACACTCACTATGTTCTGATAATTTTTCCTTATATCATAGTTAAATTGAGTCAAAACAGATAATGGGCAGATATTCATACCTGATCCATCATTAATTAGTACCCTATTAACGATCTTATCTTGACATTTGACAATGATATGTAATACCTTGTTATGCATTACTCCTTCAAAGATAACTCATCTCCACCAAAGCTAATGTGATAGTCTCCCACCGCCCTACTTATCATGGATACCAAATTCTCAGTACTTGTGCCTACGGGTATGTATGTTTTTCAAGAACTTTCAACAAGGCCTTTCTACGATATTGAGAACTCATAAGCAATGCCCAAATAGAAATTTAAGTAGGGGTCTTCTCTAAATGTTTCACAATAGAGTATTCTTTCGGTTACATTCTTCTCCAAAATTCTTTAGCTTTTCCTTTAGTGATTGTCCTTTTTTGAACACTCTTCTTGTATGCATCATTAGCAAGCTCTTCTGGAGTATAGCATCTCTCTGATCTAGTCATCTCTTGTGCTACGGCAGTTTCCACTACAAACTTTTCTCTAGAGGGAACCAAAGCAAAAGATTGATGAAGTGTGATGAATGCAACAAATTCGGGCTTCTCAGTAACACATAAGGCAGCCACTGCTTTTTCTATTTCTTTCACTTTGTCCACTTCTTCAGGGCTAGCCTGCACTATATACTTATTCACCACCCAGTCATCATCCATTTCGATCCTACTGATGGTTGCCCCTTCATGATTTTTAAGCTGGTTGGTAGTAATATTTGGCAGAGCTGTTTGAAGTGAAATCACCTTGTGATCAATCAAATCTTGAATCTTTTGCTTTAAATTAATACAGTCCTCAATTTTATGTCCAGCACCCCCTGAATGATATAAACAATTAGGGATGGGCGTTCGGTCGGTTCGGTCTGACTGTTTAATATCGGTTCGGTTTATCAGTTTTTAAACTCACAAAATTAACATCCATAACCAAATCGAAATAAATTCGGTTTGGTTCAGTTTTTACAAATTCGGTTCGGTTATTTCAAATTTTTATTTTGGTTTGAAATATTAAAGTAGTTAGCCTCTCTTTTTCATAACTGAGTATTTAAAATTGTTGATTTTTTTAGAAAAATTATTTTTTTCAAACCTGTTTTTCATTCCCAAATATAAATAATTATAAATAACTCAACATGGATGAAACGAAATGAAATAATCATAAGCTTAACATAATACATAATGTCATTAATCATTACATATAATATAACCTTGCATAAATAGTCTACAAAACAACACAAAACTCATAAAAATAGTCCATGAAACAACATAATTTCTGCATAAATAGTCCATAAAACAGTCCAAAGTCACCAAAATAGTCCATAAAATATTTGAGTCACTAAAACAATCCATAAACAGCCTGCAGCATATGCGAATTTAGTGTTAAATGTTAATTGTAAATGTGAATTACTAAATATTATATATATAACATAATATTATATTATATATATAAATAACATAATATTATGTTATATATATAATATAATATTATATTATATATATTATATATATTTATTATATATAATAAAATATATATATTATTTATTTATTTATAAAATTTTAGTTTTTCGGTTTAAACCGAATTTTGTTTTTAAAACCAAAAACCGAACCAAAAAAACAAAATTCTAAAATTACAAACCGAATTCGATCCAAAAAACCGAAAAACCAAAATCAAAATTAAATTTCGATTTGGTTTTTTGGTTTTTTCGGTTTAAACCAAAATATGCCCACCCATATGCACAATCTTGATCGACATGGAAGAATCGGGAATTGATATTAGCAGGTTTAGGTAGGATAGATTGGATGAGACCTGCTGCCTTTAACCTCTCGAACAATTGAGTCCTAGTTTCAGCCAAAGTAGTGAAACTCCTAGTAACTTTCTTTTCTTGATGCAGGCGGGGAAGATTATGGTCATTTAGGTTGGGGGGAGGGACTTGATGGTAATTTTAGTTAATAGGAGCTTTTTGGTAGGCTTTAAAATTTGGGAGTGGAGCTTGGTAAGTGGGCTGATAGTTTGGTAATGGAGCTGGGTAATTTTGTTGATTGGTAGAGAAATTTAGTTGTGGAACTCGGGGACTAGGCTGGGTATAAAACACGGGTTGAGGATTTTGTAGAGTTGGGGGTATATAGATGGTGATGATGTTTTTTTGGAATTGAACCCGAAAATTTTCTTCAACTTTTGGTTTGGAATAGAGGATATGAAGGACACATCCAAGTTGGGTAGAGACTTAACTGGTCTTCCTGTCCTGAGTCTTTCCTCAACTGTTTCACCTATCATAACTAAATCAATGAAGGTAGCACGAACCGCTGATATCATTTTATCATAAAATTCCTCCTCTTGAGCTCGGGTAATACAATAACTATTTTTTTTATCATAGGAGGTTGTACCTTTATTGCCTCTTTCCGCCAGTGATAGGCCTATTCACGAAATAATTCATTAGATTTTTGATTGATGTAGTTCAAACAATATCGGTTAAGAACCATATCAATATTGTAGGCAAATCTATCGGTAAAATCCCTAGCCAAAGCACTCCATTCAAACCATTTCCTTAATTTTTGCAAAGCAAACCATTCTAACGCCTCTCCACTTAGGCTTCGACTGAAAAGCCTCATCAACAATACTTCATTTCTACCAGTGCCTACCATTTGGTCATAATATCCTCTTAGATGGGAAGTAGGATTTCCAGTACCATTGAATGTTTCAAACTTAGGAATCTTAAATTCTTCGGGAAAATTCAAACAAGGGTGGATGCAAAGGTCATCATAACCAAACCTCGTTGCATTGAACAAACTATGTGTTTTCTTCATCTTGGCTATATTTTCCTTTATCAACAGTAGCTCCCTAGCATGTCTCTCTTTAGGCGTCTATACTCATTTTCCATCTCCTCATAATGGTCAATTTCTTGGTTTGGGGGAACGTATGGTAAGATACAGGTAGTACGGTGGCATGAAGGGCAGCAAGAGGGATATTTTAGGTTAGCAAAGGGTTTTGGGCAGTTTGAGCGGGGTTTTGATAGGTGGTAATTATTGGGTTTTGAGGATCCTTGATATTGGATTTAAACGTGGGAAGAGTGTTTTGGAAAACGAAGGCATTTGGAAAGGTATTTTGGTAATTTAAAGTGTAGTTTTGAAGATGGTAGGCATTTGGATTATTATTGCGACTGGTATTACATGTTTGGTATGGTGGATTGATGAGATTAGCAGGAGGTATGGGCATAGAATCGGAGGGTACTTCATTTGGTTGGTTCTCATTGTTGGGAAAGCTAAAAGGAGGGAATCGGAGTGGAGACTCGCGATTATCCAAAGCTAGCTTATTAGCAAAAATGGCCAGATTAGCCATATCTTTTTCTCATTGTACTTCCTCATGAAGTTCCTCCATTCTCCTAGTTAATTTGACGATCATCTCACCTTGTGCCGTTATCACACTATCCCTAACAGTAATTTCAGTGAGAGCTTTTTCCTCGCTAGTACTAGTTATTTTTTCCTTTTCAGTAACGAAGCAACGGTCAAATGAGGAATCTTGATTTTCCCTAGATCTAGTGAAGTATTGATATTCCGCCAGTTTTCAACATAGATCAATCTCCACTTATTACTTGATAAAGAAAAGCAACTCAAAGGGTAAGTATGTTAGCTTCTGTTCATAATAAGAAATACAAGATATTCGATGAAAAATTAACACTTAAGAGTTTCTCTTATTAAAGGTAAATTGATTCACAGATTAAGTGTTGATTTGGATGGAACTTTGTGTGTTTATTTTTGGTAAATGATTATGACAGGAAGGTTGACTTTGTTGAACATATATTCTTCTGTTCTTCGGCTTGCTGGATTCTGAAATCTTAACCATAAATGCGGAAATAAAATACTTAAAAGATAAGGGTCGAGCCTTATGTAGGCTGCCTACGTATCCCGCCAGGCAATTCATGCCCAACGTAGTTTAAATTGCATAAAGATAATCCCAAAGTAGGTTCAATTACATCATAGTTCAAATTATATAAAGATAAAGTCCAACGTAGTTCAAATTACATAAAGGCAATCTAACCATACTTTCTGCAAAGTAGATAAAGAGACTAGGCTCGAAAAGAGCTTCCTACATACCCCCATGGGCTCAAGTCTTGCGTATTTCTTGATTACAAGGGAATGAAAGCAAAGATGACATCATAAAGTGAAACATAAACCTAAGTTCTACCCGGGCTTCTCTTTTGTTTTCTTTCAGTAACCGAGTGATGATCATATGCTCTCGTCACCTGGAACTTCATCTGGTTTGCTCTTTCTTTTTATGAAGAAATTATTCTTCAGGGTTAGGTTTGAAGCATTACTGACAAACCTTCTTGTGTGATGCTCAAATTCTGAGGACCTTGTAGACACCCTAAAGACATCCAGGATTTTCCGATCGACATCAGCGATACGCTTTTTCACCCAAGCTATTTCTGCCTCAACCTTGATGACCTTTCCACGTAATATCTTTTCTTTCACTTCCTTCTTTGCTGCAGCTATTTTTTCTTTGGTATCAGCAATTTTCTTCAACAATAATTCTTTGGTCTCCTCATCGCTTACCAAATCGATAATTGTGATCGGTGAATTGATGTTTCTTTCTGACATCTTAGAAAGTCAACCTTCCTACTTAATAGAAGTAAAGTTTAGAGGTTTTTTGAAAAGTTTTAGGATTTCTGACAAGTCTAAAAGACTTGGATTTTTTGTCAGACTTTCAGATAGTGAGTTTATATTTCTTCCTAAAGGTTCTAGAAAAGATAGGAGTGGATCCATTTACCTTTAATTAGGGCAAAACATAGAATATAAAACAATTATAACACATAATAGAGAAATGATAGCACTTAAATATTTGCGTCTTAAATTGGGTGATCCTTTTATGCCAGGGGTAAGCCTAAACGTCAGATATTTGTGATTATAATAGATTGACCTGAGCCATTGACAAGGATTCTTCTAACATATCACGTCACACAAAATATGCTTGTTGATCGTTGGGTCGCAAAACCCGTTGATGTATAAGTGGATTTCCTAAAAGTGGAGTCAATACCAAGAATCGACTCGACTAAGGTATATGTATGCATGACTTAAATTGAAAGGGCGGTATGGCTCTAGCTTAAGTTTCTCTAAGATTTGGGTAGACACGGACTTGGATTTCCGTTATGAGAAGGCACGTGGTCCCATGGTAGTAAAACTCCCGCTAACCCCACGTATGTGCCGACTCTCTAAAGTAAGGTGATTTGAATGAATTTTTGGGATAGTACAATGTACAATCCAAGTGTGCATGTGTGTGAGTGTCAATTTTCTGGAGTGGAGGAAGTATGAATGGAATGACAGTTTATATGAAATTTAAACAAATAAACGTATAATAATTAGCCATAACAAGTTAGAAAGTTTCTTTTGGTTAGAACCTAAACAAATCCCCAGCAAAGTCGTCATTTCTGTTTTATCCCTTCTTGAATTTATCGAAGGGAAGATAAATTATTTAAAAAGAAAAATGATTTTTGACTTCTTAAATCATTTCAAAAAAAAAACTTAGAAAAATGTCAAAACAACTTAAGGCAAATGTCCCAAGAAAGGTTTTAAGGCATTTAGGGACGTCCGTTTTAAAACGGTTGACCAAATTATTTTAACTAACTTAAAATGGCTAACTTTGCGAAAATTCAATTTCTAAAAATTCATGACTTGATTGAGCGATTTTTTGAAAATAGCTATATTTCGCTGATGTCCAAATAGTCCATTTTTAGGTGAGAAATAAATGACTTGAAAGTAAAAATTAGTCAAAACTTTATTTTATTTCATTTTTATTATTATTATTATTTTAAATAAAAAATAAGTAGAAAGAATTAACCAATTATGTAAAAATTAAATTTTCTTTTTTTAGAAGAAACCAAATTGAGAAAATCTATTTCTTTTTATGTTTAAGAAAAATTCTATTTCGCCTAAATGATATTAATTGATACATGAACTAATTAAAGTCATCTTAATGTGGAACACTTGTTTTCAAAAGGATTAACATAAAATCCTATTTTTATTCTTTTATTTAAACAAGATAATAATTTTTATTTTTTTATTTTTTTATTTTTTTATTTTTTTATTTTTTTATTTTTTTTATTTAAAAACTTCAAATAAGTAAAGAAAGGAAAAAAAAAAAGATAAAATAAAAATGGCAACACCTTGCGGAATTTATCTAGATTGATTAATTAAAATGTTCAAGCAAATACAAATAAATAAATTAGAAGGATACGTGCATAATTTACATATATCCCAACATATTTATCATTATTT
Organism: Capsicum annuum; assembly: GCF_002878395.1. NCBI lineage: Eukaryota > Viridiplantae > Streptophyta > Magnoliopsida > Solanales > Solanaceae > Capsicum > Capsicum annuum. The sequence continues at coordinate 51,877,456 of NC_061116.1, read as the reverse complement.
ACTTAAAATCTCATTTTTTTTATTAAATTTCATAAAATTCCACTTTTTAGCTGTTGAGGATACATTTAAGTAATGTTAGATACATCCTACAAATACATGTAGTTCGTAAACTATGCTTAAATTAAGGAATTTAACGACTAAATTTTCATTAATGTAGAAAGTAACCTAACTAATAATCGTAAAAGCTCAATAAAATTCTTCAAAAAAAGGTAATTTGTTTCTTATTCCATATTTTAAAATAAAATCTCTTCCATTATCAATTTTCATATAGAACGACTCCTACAATTTTTATTTTTTTAATTTTATTTGGCGTACTTGCAGATTCATTATTTCTTCTCATTTTATTTTTTTCTTCGTATTAATTATTATTTTTCAACTATTTGCAATAAATATTTTCGTGTTATTACGTCATTCCGGTGTTTGAGTTAGTGATGTCAAGTACGAGAGCTATAAGAGTTGATTTCAGCGTTTGTTGTAGAACTTGAAATCAACGAAACAAGGAAAAGATTTGAAGTTCGATACGTTGTTGATCGAAACTCATCTCCCTTACCTATCTGTAATGATATGGGTGTAAAGCTATTCATTTGTCATAAAATATTGTAAAGTTATTTTAAATTCTTATATCTCTTTTAGTTAATATGTATCTCATAGAATATTTCGATAGTATAGTATTAGTATTCATATTTCGTTGTTTTTATTAGTTGTATCTCTTTGTGATAATATGTATCTCATAGAATATTTGATTGTATTAATTTGTATCTTTTAGAAATTATAAAATTTTACATTTCTCACCAGATACATGTTGTATGATTACATGTTGTGCAGAAACATATATCTTTGACATTAGCATTTTGAGATACATAATATATATATGTATCTCTTGATGTTTTAGTTTTAGTGATATAAGAATACCAAAGATACATATTAGTAGTGTTAAAGATACATCTTGTGCACGAGAGCATATATGTATCTCTCGTTAATTTTTTTTGTACGATAAAATACATCTTAATTTGTTAACATACTGCCGTTGAAGATACATATAACTAACGTGAGATACATCCTACAAATATATTTAATAATTAAACTAATTTGCATAATTTAAGGGCTCTAACGGCTAAAGTTCTTTTAATTTAGCAATTAACTAACTAATAATGGTTAAAACTAAATAAAATTTCACAAAAATCGGTAATTTATTTGTTATTCCACATTTTAAAACAAAATTTCTTCCATATATTGTTTCCAGTTATAAACGATTTCTACAACCTTTTTATTGTTTTTTCTTGATTTTGTTTGAAGTAATTGCAATGAATATTTCAGTGTTACGTCATTCTAACGTTTGAATTAACGATATAACGTACGAGGGCTAAGTAATTGAATTCAGAAAAAAAATAATTGAATTCAAAAAAAAATAATGCAAGATACATACAAAATACCCATCATACACTATATGTATCTTTAAGCTTACTAACATGTATCTTTGGTATGCTGATTTCACTAAAATTTAAAAATAAAAAATACATATAATACTTAAACAGATAACAATAGATACAAGATATTGAAAAAAGTATCATGTATGTGTAAATATGTATCTAAACCTGAAAGTACCCATATCTGAAATAACAAGAGATACATAAATTCACAATAACACAAAATCAGATATACAAAAAGCCTAAAATGTATGTGTTGTTTTACAGAAAATGTATCCTTGGTATAAATATTTAAATCAAAATAAAAAATAGTGTGAGATACATACAAAACAACCTCGTACACAATATATCTCTTTAAGCTGACTAACATATATTTTTTATATGTTTATTTCACTAAAACTTAAAAAACAAGAGATATCTATAACAATAAAAACAGAGAACAAGAGATACAAGAAATTGCTCTAAAGGTCTTCATAGATCTTAAATTTTTGTTTTGAGATAATGATGCACAATTTTTTCCCCAATAACTTATGATTAGAGAGTATTTCCAAGGTGAGTGTAGTTGAATTTTTTCTTAACAATAATTGAAAAAACTGTTGTCAAATAGACAGTAACAAAATTATCATGTTCGATCAACCAAATTAAAATATGTCGAGAATCCAATGAAGCAATATTGCACGCCACCCCTTTAATCTTTGGTTGCTATGGAAAAAACTTTTTAAACTCGGCCATTGTTGACCTCCCATAGGAAAACTTTGCAGCAAGAGCATATTGCAAATTTTCCTCTTTAATATAACCTTGAATATCAAATGGTTCAAATACAATAGTAGGTTCACCATTGATTATCTCAGCAAGTTTCAATTGAAATTCCTTCTCATATGTGCGAGGAGTTGATTTGAGTAGTATCGTCTAAGTTTGTGTATCTGGATTGTTTACCCCAGCAGGAGGCTGGGGTAAAGCAGCCGCAATCATAGGGGTCTAAATCTCCATTGAGATCGCCTGGGAGAAGAGAGCGTAAGAGAGCTAGGGTTTTTTTACCAGCTTTTTGTTAAGAAGACAATGAATATGAAATTTTACCTTAATTCAAAAGTTTAAACTAGAGGAAAAGAATAGATTGAAACTGCCGCTGAAATTATGGGATACAATGAGGAAGGAAACGAGTGTTGTTTTGGTAAAGTAAAGCGTACGAATAGGAGGTCTTAAACTTGTATCTCAACTTTTAGTAAAAGTAATAAATGTTGGGATATATGTAATATTTTAAAAATGGAGGGAGTTTTAGTAGTTTTGAAACATAAGTTGTTCTTTTAGGTAATTTTTTCATAATTAAAGAGAGAAGAGTGAAAATTGGGCCCCTTTTGGCCCATTAAAAATCTGTCCAATTTTGGACCAATTCCGTGGACTTTAGCCCATTATTTTGCCCCTGTATATCTGTTGTATATCAGCAACTCCTTTGCTGCATTTTTCTGTATACCACCGCATATACAGTGTATATCAGTGTGGATACATACGTATTTTGCTCCATTTTTCCATCATAGACCGTGGACTAGCGTGCAGATGCTGCTTCCTATGTATATTCACTGTATACAATTGTATATCAGTGTTGTTTCTTGCACATTAGTCCCTTTTGGACTTGACATGGGTCTTGACTCTATGGAAGTTGGGGTTTAGCCCAACCAAATGCAAGAAATGGGAGTCCGGAGGACTCATGAGGGAGAGTTCATGCAAATAAAAAGGATACGGATTAATATGCGATCGAGTAAAGAGAATGATGATTAAATAGATGGCAACACATTCATAGAGATAAAACGAGGATTTCAATGGTTCAAAACACTTGACAAGGCATATTAAGATTTACATTTTTTATGGCCAAAAACAAATAGAGTAACGTAGTTGCATAGAGGTTATTAATTTTAACTTATAAATTCAAACTCATGCTCGAAAAAAATACCACATCTTCATTTGTTTAAGTAAAAAAAATATCACAAACAATGCATGCTCCCGCATCTTCCGAAACCAAAACCAAAAAGGAAAAAAAATGTTCAACAACAAACATAAGAGTTATATGTGGATGTCGATACGCAAATTTTAGTTATTTAGATGGACTGAAGTCTCCAAACATACATAAATTGATTAGGAGATATTACAAACATCATAAAGCAAGGGAAAACAGAGCAACAAAGTCAAAACTAAATGCACTGAGAACTTCAAATATTCAATTATTCATCCTGCGCCTTATCCTGTCTACTCCAGTAAATGGAACTAACTTGTATATTTTAATTATGAGAAAACAAAGCAACATGTGGTAATGCATAATAGACCGAAACCAAAGCGAATTTCTAGCAAATCTTATCGTTCTCGCATCACTCTTCATCCAAACACACAATGATAAAAAGATTATTTTTTTTAATATAAACATGGTACAATATTAGTTATCAAGAACATGGCCGGAGGAGACACAAAGCAATCAGGCTAAATATATGATCACGGATTTGCCGATATATTTCTGTGAAAAAAACAACTTCCTACGAATGGCCTCATTCTCTTTTACCTTTCACATGCCAAAAGGGCAAAACAAAAAAAAAATAAGCTATGCAATTATTCATATGTTCGGCTATATAAATTCACATATTCAACTACACAATTCAACTAGAAGTTAAGCCAAAAAAAGGAGCAGTAACCTGCAGCATTCTATTCTAAAGGTATCACAGAAGGCGAAAAAAAAAGAAAATAATTACTAACCTTCTCCGGAGCAGCGAACTGAGACGACGAGTCGAATAGCAATTCTGCCACTATCTTTGACTACAAACTCGGCCGATGAAAGAATACAACGAGAGCGGTGAGAGCAAATCGGGACAACGGCAAGTATAAAAAAGACAAGAGAGAAAGTAGTGAATAAGAGAGTTTGATGAGACTCAATAATTCCCTAATTTCTCTACCACTTAATGTAACGCCCCGAGATCCCATCCCGAGACGTCACACGGTGCTTATGACCCCGAAGGATCACAAGCTAACCCTTTACTGATATCTGTACCTGTACACTGCATAATATCTAAAATAAATGCGGAAACTAGCCATAAGGTTCAACACATCTATGAATACTCATAATACAGAAAAACTGAATACTAATACATCCATCTAAAAAGCCTCTAAACTATCTAAACTGCAGAGTTGATGGGACAGGTCCCTAACTAACTCCGTCAATTGGAAATAAACAAAGTCTGAAGCAATAATAGTAAACTGAGATTCGTCCTCGAAAGAAGAGGACTCACTGCTACTGTTGCTGGCTGAGACTAAACTGTTGAGGATACTCTAGATCCTATGCCTCTGAACCTATGGTGTCAAATAAAACACCACAGCGCAAATTCATCAGTACAGGAATGTACCGAGTATGTAGACGAGGTAGGCTGATGAAAGGGCTCATACATGCACAATATCTAAACTGAATAATCATGAAGATGCCGCATGAGAACACATACATGAATGCACATAAAATGAACACAATCATCGCAACTCTAGATACTGAAACTCAGATACCACCTTACTGCAGACTGAACTCACTACTAAAACTGAGATACGGAATCACTGACTCATCTGATACTGATAACTGAGGATCTGGATGTACTTACATCAAGGACTGAACTCTGAGCTTATTGTTTTTGACTGATAGAATTAGAGATCAACTTTTCTAACAGATTATTCCAGAGAGATTCTCTATGATAAGAAGTATGATAATGTCTAAATTTGACAACATAAATACTTAATAAAATCTGAGATGGAGATCACGCCTTTCTGATGGGAGATCTCTAGATATGATAATAAGAATACTCAACATGGTCTAAGATTGAGATCAACTTTTCTAACTGATTACTTTGGAAGCTTTATCAATGATAAGAAATATGATTATATCTGAATCTGACGATAAGAATATTCAATAGAAATTCGATACAATGATCAAGCCTGTCTGGCGGCATATCTCTGAATATGATATCAAACAATTGTATATGAGACCAAGCCTATCTAACGGGATGATCCATAAATCAATGAAACTATCTGAGTTCCTCATAAAGATAGATGATTGTATCTGACAGTCCTGACTTCTGAAGATTAATTCTGAAACTGAGACTGAATCTAAAACTGAAAATATGGGAAGTAGTCATCTAACCGACATGCCCTAACCTACCACAGGTAGGGTCTAACCTCTACCCCCGATTGGGAGGGTGCCAATACCGTGCTATGGGTAAAGACATTATATTTTCTCTAAGGTCAGGCTCTCTGGCGGTGACCATCAACAGGATGTCAAGCTTGCTTGACAGGTGACTCATTTTCCTGTGCTGGCTACACAGTTCTGGAGTGCAAGGATTGCTTCTAAGAATCACGCCCTCTACTAGCCAGTGAGTTCCCATCCTTGGGTTCGCTCAGTGCTAAATCCTACTCACAACTGAAAGACTCTGGGTTGGTTCTTAGACTATACTAGACAAAGTTGAATCTAATACTGATCATGTTTCTCAAAATATCTGACTGAGTTACATTGAGATTACTTAGTTCCATATCTGACAAAAAAGATATCGAATCATGGTATCTGACTGACGACACAGAGCTTGAATAGATTACTCAAATCGCTTTTGAGATTAGAATTGAATCACTTGAATACTATTAGAACAGAGTTGATTACAGAACTGAGGCTAGATCACTACTGATACAGAGATTACAGAGATAACTGAGATTACTAAGCTTTCTTAAGTTCGGCACTTGTCTAAGGATACAGAGTTCTAAAATTCACTAAGTTCTGAGAATCATGGCTCGACTAAAATTATCGAGAAACTGACACGGGCTCTAGATAATAGCTCTATTGTCGGGTATAAATACTCCCAGGAATCGATAGCATAAAAGTAAATCATAATCATTCATTCATCATAACAAGCATTCGTTCATCATCACAATCATTCATGTCTCATCACAATCATTAAAACATCTCATAATCATTAAAGCATTTTCACAGTCGCCGAGGGGTCACTTTAGGCATCTCGGAATCATAATCATATAATAACATAGGGGAAACATGCTACTAAATCGTACTCCATTCAACAAGGTTTTTACCTCAGCTATTTCATACCTATATCAATCTTGCCACGTGTTTGGATATCACATGGCTTGGGAAAACTTCATACTATCACGTCATAACTTACTTGCTAACCACTTTGCATATATTAAAAGCTTAACATATATCAAGATCACATAATTGGGGAATTTAATACTATCACCTCTCCACTTGTTCACTAAGGTCCTTCAACAAAACATTAGACATGCACGGGTTCATACTTATTTAGGAATTTCCTACTACCATGGAATAATTCATTCACTTGGACGTTTTATCAAACACTAAGCACAAACTAACTCACAATTTGGGGTTTCCTATTCAACATACTATAATGGCCCTTATGCTTCTCCTAAGCTATTTATCAAACCTATGGGGGACATGCTTTGCTTATTTAACCATTTCTACACCCAAAAGTCATGAACACATCGCATGGAAAAACAACTTTAAGAGGTTCTATCATATGAGTTCCACATACTAGGGTCAAAGCTCATAAATTTTATAGACAAACATAAATCAAAACTCAAAAACACATTGAACATCCATTTCAACTCATACAAATCATTAACAACTCATAAACATAAAAATCTTTGAGTTTTAAAAAGGGTGCTTAAGCTTCTTAGATGAAAGGGACCTAAGAATCAACATCTACATACCTTAATCTTTGAAATTGGATGAATTCTAATGCTTGAGAATCTATCCGCACTTGTAATAAATAATTCTCGAAGCCCACACTATGAGGAACTTGATTCTTGAAGAAATCTTGAAGAATTTATGGATGATTTTTGGAAGATTAAGGTTCTTGAGGAAACCCTAGATAGATATTCTTGAGAGAATTGGAAGAGAAGATGATGAAATTATGGTTTTGAAAGAGGTTTCCCATATTTATAGAGGCTTCCAAAAGGTGTGAAAATACCAAAATACCTTTGCAAAAACATTCTAAAATTGCTGGAAAAATATTACTGACGACATTCGTGACAAGCCGTCAGGACCGTGACGGACCGTCACAAATTGTCGTCACAAAAAGGTAGATTTTGTGGCTTTCTGCCTTAAGGTGATGACATTTTGTGACGGGCCGTCAGGGTTATTTCAAGTCATCACGGATTTTCCAGGCTGACACACTGGAGTAAAATAAGCATAAATCTTTACTCCGATATCGGTTTTGGACAAAATTGATATCGTTGGAAAGATAATTCAAAGATATTTAATTTGATATATATTAGGTCCTCTAATTCGATATATACAAGGATTTATGGTTGATTGAAATTGACCCAAATTTTGACGGTCACTAAAACTTGAACTATAGGAAAGCTTTCAACTCGTCCATGAGTTAGAGGACCTCTATGATCTTAATTCATGCTCAAATATATTCCCACATTATTCAAAGTATTTCATACTGGTGAGGATATTTCTGAAATATTTTGACTCAAATCTTTGCTTTACCAAATACGCTCTAAGGCTTAGACTGGAAGAGGATTTTGCGGGGTATTACACTTAACCTCTTCTTAAAGGGGTGGGAAAACCCCCTTTTATAGGCCAAATTAGGGGTCACAAAATAGCTTCTTTGAGAAGCTTTGAAAAAATTCAAAAAATCTAGTGAAAAAAGTGGCGTTTTACATTATTCAAGGGAAAGAAATTACCTTTTCAGAAGGGATTTTAAAGATTGAGATTTTAGAGATTTGATTTTGACAATTTCGGTTCTTTAAGATGAACAACTAAATGTCCACTAATTCAAAGAGACAATGTTTCAAGAGCCATTGAACCTTTATGTTCTCTCCTTTTCAGAAAGAGATTGAGGTGATGTTTGATGGAAATGTATTAAAAATTGTGGGTGAAGGGAGAAGACCGACCAAGGGAGAGGTGAATCCACTGGATTTCCTAATATCCGGTGGTCCGAACGTCGTGATGGATATTGTTACCAAAGTTGTCGAGAAAATTAAGTGGAAGGTGACAAAAAAATATTTAAATAGAAAATGGTGACAACTTTGACCAGCTAAGGTCAAAGCTTTATTTAAATTGTCATCAAGTTAATTGGGTATAAAGTGTAATTTTTAAATTTTTTTTAATTTTTTTAAAAGTCCTTCAACTCCAAATTTTAAATTTTAAAGTTTCTCTCCCTTTTTTTATCTTTCAATCTTTCTTTTCTTTTTCTTTCTCCCCATCTTCTTTTTCTTATTTTTTCTCTATATAGATTTTCCTCTTCTTTCATCTTCTCTTCTTTTTCTTTCTCTTTTCATTTCGTTCTTTTTTTTTTAATTTTCATGGACTATTTTTTTAAAAAAATAAATTGAAAAGTTTGAAAAGTAATTTTTTAATTTCTTTTAAAAATGAATGAAGAAATAATTTAACAAATTCAGCAACTACGATAGTTATTTTAGCAACCACAAAAGTTACTTCCGCAACTACGGTAATTACTGCAGTAACTACTATTAGTTATTGTGTTACAATAATTATCGAAGTTGCTGTAGCAACTTTGATACTTACTTAATTTCTGAAAACAGATCTGATTGGAGGAGGAGCCCATACGAAAAAGTGATATTTATGATAAAAATAGAGGTGGTGGATCTGGTGGTAACGCCGAATGAGAAGATGACATTTATTGTGGTGTTGATAGCGATGGTGGTAGAGACGAAAGAAGAAAAATAGGCGATAGTTATGTAGATGGAGGAAATAATGGTGAATCTGGAAGAGGTGGCCGACAATGGTAGTGATAGTGATGTGGAGGAAGATGAGATGGCGGGGACAGACAGCAACAAAAAAAATATGGAGGAGGAGTGGTGGTGATGATGTAAGGATCTTTGTGTAAATATGGGATATGGATCTTTGTGTAAATAATAAAACTTTAGGGTTTTAAAATTAGTGTCATTAACACTAATCTTAAAATTATCACCTCTAATCAATATTTAAGACTTGTGTCACTCTTTTTTAGCTTTGAAGCTTTTTTGTCACCCTTAATTAATTTGCCCAAAGTTGTCATTTTTTGCTGTTAGGGTTGGGTATTGCGCTTTGGTTGTCGGTTTGTTATTGTTGTATGGATATACGTTGTTGGTTTTTGTTTGAGGAAAGATGAAGTGGGTCGGGTTAGCTTAATTGGAGTGGGCTGGGGCGGTATTATTGATGTTGGCCTTGGGTGGCTCGCTGTTGATTAATTGGTTGCTAAAATAGGTAAAAAGGAATCATTAGGAGGGGGTGGGCCAGGTATTGGGTATTTTGGTTGGGCTAGAGCGGCTGAAATTGTTGTTGTGGAGCCTGATGTTGGGTAATAGGATTGTTAGAATTTTGGGAGTTATTTAAAACATAACCCACAATTAAGCTTTAGGATTTAGCCGAATTTAATTAATATTTTGATCAAATTAAAAATTAAATTGGTCAATCGCATTGCAATTGTGGCTAATTGAATTTCAATTATGGTCAAATTTAATAGATTGACTAAATTAAATCAAAATCTGATACGAATTAATACCATGTTTAATTCTGAGCTTCTTAATTTAATAAAATCAAATAAATATTTCGCCAGATAAATTAATACTGAGAACAATCATATTTTAATCAAGATTTTAACCATTTTGAATTTATTTTCAAGATAAGCCTCGATTAAAATCTGATATTTTTGTAAAATAAATATTTAAGTGATAAAATTATATAATTTCATATGATTGAATACGATAATATATAATCGTTACTTAAAAAGATAAATTTACCCCGATAAATACTTTGAAAATCTTTTTATTCAGATAATAATAACTGTTGTAATTTTATTCAAAAATCGAAGAAACTCGGAATCAAACTTAGTCATGGAGGGCAAAAATTAGTAGTCAACATCAACCATTAATAACCAAAAGCCCCCACACATAGTTCAAAATCCAAAACGATATCATAATTATGCCATGAAAACCATTAATTAAAGAATACCTTTAGTTGAACTAACAATGAGGGAGGAGTAACATGCCTTAGACTGCATTTGTTTTTTTAAGGATTCAGATGTCTGAATCTGAATGCACATCTGAATGATTAAGATGTTGTCTTTAGATTTGAAAACTGAATGGTTAAGACTGTTTGTTTTTTCAACATCTGAATGTGTAAAAAAATTTATTTGTATATATAATAAAATAAAAAATATAATTCAAATAAAAAACTAATTATATATCAGAAAAGTATATAATTTAATATAACAAAATTATTATTTGATTGAAAAAATATTTATGTTTGTTAGTGGTAGTGGAGATAGTTTATAATAGTGGTTGCGGTGATACTGATTGATATTAGGGATTAGTAATATTGGTGGTGATAGTTGTGATGGTTGGTATTGTAGTAACTATTATGATGGTGATGATTGATAACGAAGGTGGTGGTTGTGATGTGACGTCGCTTGATGTTAGTAGTTGAAGGTGTTGATTCTGATGGCTGGAAAATGAATGCATGATGGTTGACGATATATTGGTGCTAGTTGGAGATGTTGTTAGTTGTGATGGTGGAGATGGTTGTTAGTAGAGATAAATTATAGTGATAGTAGTCATTGAAGTGATGGTAGAGGTGGCGTTACTAGTGACCATGATGGTGGCAACCGAAGAATGCATGGAGGTTGTGATGTATTAGTGGTAGTTAGCGGTGGTGCTAGTTGTGATAGATGAGTTGGTCGATAGTAGGGATTGACCGGTAGTGGTTGTAGATGTTGGTCCTATTGACGGTGGCGGTTTTGGTGAATATAATTAGAATAATAGAGGTAATAGATATGGTAGTGATTGACAATAGTGGTTGGTAACGATATTTGTTGTCGATGGTGGTTATGATGGTGGAGGTGATGGGTGGTGGTTGATAACGGTGGCGGTGGCATCAGTGGTTAGTGGTGGTGATTGATGATTATGAACAGAGTGGCGGCGAATATTATCTAATACCAGAATACCTCTTCAGACTTATTAAGACTTGATTCTAGATCTGAATGATTAAGACCTATTCAGACCTATTAAGAGCTAAAATCTTGATAAAAAAATAAATGCACTTAATGGTCTGAAGTCTGAACCATTCAGATTCAGACCTCCAATAAGTGAAAACAAATGATCTCTTAGATACCAAAGAAGATAGAGAGATCTACTCTTGAAGGCCCCTAATTGAACCACCTTGAGGAAACCCTAGCCCTTTCTTGAACCAAAAGCTTGAGAGAGATTTGAGAGTGTTTAAAGTGTCTTTGATTGAGAAGAGGGGTAAAGAGGGGTTAAGAGGGAAAATGTCTAGAATACCACCAACTTAAACTGTAAAAATCACCACAGAAAGGTACGACTCTCCTCCCTCCCAACTCGTACACACATCATACGAATGGTACCCACAACTCGTACCCTAGACAGAATGTTGGACATCACACCCTGTCTACCATACGACTCCCCTTGCCTAAGTTGTACCCATACCAAACAACTAGTACCCTTAAACCGTATCCAAAACAGAATTAAAGGGGTTGGACACTGGACAATATACGAATTGGACCCAACTTCCCGTACCCTAACATACGACTAGTATGATGTCCATTCGTACCTTGGACAGAAACCAACTAAACCACACTGATTATCATACAAGTTGAGGACCCTAAATCGTACCCACATCATAGGACAAGTACCCTCAAGTCGTATGATGTCCAGAAGCTCAAACTCAAGTAATTTTCTAAAGGTCAAAGGCCAAGCTGTTTCAATTCTCCCCCACTTAGATCATTCGTCATCGAATGACGGGTAAAGGCAAGCACAAGCACAATTTAACACAATAATTCCCATCAAACTTCCCTTTAACAAATGATAGAAAACCAAGACATAAAACAAAGATACTAATATCAACACATACCTCAAGCACGAATTTACGGAATGTGGTTAAATAGTGTTAGCCCCAATACCAATACCAATGACAATGCTAACACCAATACCGACACTGCCCATGCCAACCCAAAGAAGTCTCACAAAGCCTCTATCCAAAATTAAAATAATATCAGTCAGGATATGTCCCCGATTATAGCCAAGAACCAAAGTCTAAGAAATAGCAAAAGTATGTAGAGATGACCATAATATGAAATGGATCCTTCTATTGTATAAAATCTCACCACTTTAATCCGGCACAAAATTATCCCTGAATCTAAGTCACTGAGCAGGGGAAGTAGTATGGCCGTTTCCCGCATCACATAGGGTTACAGTGCCTGAAGACGGGTTAGAGGGTGAACGCTAGTATGTACTCAGAAATAAATATAAAATAATGTCATCATTCAAAACCAAAGTAAATAACCATATGCAATCACATACATATGTACATATATACCATGCCGGGAAAGGAAATTAGGTTTAGCATGCATTTAAAACCTTAATCTGGGCTGTACAGCTTGACCATCCTAAAACCATCCACGGGCTATATGGGTCTATTGTTACCCCCTTAATGGGCCCTAGTGTGTGTAACCGCACAAATCGAAGATATCATAGGGGTAGGAGATTCCCGTGTACCCTTCACCCTCTATGATACATATATACAAGTATAAACTTAGGGTATTCCCATGTACCCCAAAAGTGTATGGAAACCATGAACAACCCACATGTCGGCAAAAATGGGTTTCCAATGTCCATCCATTGGATTCACACCTTCATGGCTAGCTGTCACAACCCATCATTATTGCCTAATAAAAAACCTTTAGTACATAATCAAACTACCAATTCTAGATTTAATTACCAAGGCATTATAAAGTGGTATCGCCATACCGAATATAGCTTGCAAGCAGTGTCATTTACCAACACTTAAGTATTTCCATGTACCCTATAATTTCCAATATTATAACACCCCAAATCTGGTACCCAGAATGCTACACGCTGCTCATAACTCCGAAGGACCACAACCTAACCCATGACTGATATTTGTACCTGTATATAAAGTTCAATACCGAATATGATTTGAATGATATAACATCTATGTGGGGTAATAGAATACCCAAAACAAAACTGAAAATACTGAAGTCTGAAACATGATAGTCTAAAAAGCCTCTAATTGACTGAACTGTCTGAGTAAGGAGTTGATGGGACATGTCCCCAACTAACTCCAACTAATAAAATGATTAATAAGATAATAGGGAAATAATCATGTCCTCAAAAGATGAGGACTCACTTCTAACTCTGTCTGCAGATGTGTGGAATCTACTGTTGCTCTGGAGCTCGTGTATCTGAACCTATGGTATAAGACACCATAGCGCAAATGCGTCAGTACTTTGAATGTACTAGTATGCATGTGAGGTAGGTTGAATACATGGGGTTCATATGCATGAACAATAATAATAACTGACTAACTATTATGAGCGTAAGAATACATGCATGAGACATAACAACTGACACTAATACTGTGATAACATGATTACTGAATCTGAATATAACTGATAATATGAGTGACTGTATATGACAGTCCTGGATCTGATGGAACCATCTGTGTTCTGTATTGTATCTGAGTTGACTGTATCTGACAGTCCTGAAATCTGAAAAACTATCTGAGTTCTATTACTGAGACTGATTGACTGTATCTGAAAGTCCTGATTCTATAACATGAAACTGTGGAAAGTAGTTATATAACCGACATGCCCCTAATATGCCATTATAGCTGAGTTAGGGTCTAATATGTAACCATAATTGGAAGGATATCAATACCGCACCACTGGTAAGGACAAGATGTGGGCGACCCTCATCTAAATAGTGTCCCCAAAAGAGAATGGTGGGGCCCTTCTCTGACAGTGCTTATCCACCTCATCAACCCTCATCGGACAGTGTTTATGTCTCAACCTATGCTGGCTACATAGTTCTGGAATGCAAGGATGACTTTTAAAAATAACACCCTCATCTGATAGTGTGTGTTTCCATCCTTAGGTTCACTCGATACTAATTCCTACTCCCATCTGAATAGACTCTGAACATGATTTACTAAACTAAACATGGGCTGAGTTACTGAATTTCGTTGACTGACGGAATGCTACTGATATCTGACAACTGATTGAGTTCATGAGATCCTAGAGATTTTCTGAGTCATAAGACTATCTGAAGTCTAAGGATTCATAGCTTGACTGAGAGTATTGTGAAAACATGACATAGCTCTAGGCACACAGCTAATGTTTTGGGTACGAGTACCCCCAGGACTCGATAGAAGGAAACTGACCAAGCATAACTTACTTGAACATATAACTAACATCATAATCTGTAATACATTTATAAAAGCATTTCATCAAAACATGTGATAGGCATAACTTGTACATACATGGGGATTTCATGGTATCATGCTAGTTAGGCATTTTTTCTTCACCTAGGCATTTAATCAAACACATGATAGGCATAATATATGTAGACACCATTATTCAACAATTGCACATCATGATTCAACATCTAATTTCATTTAGTTCGTAATTTCGTGAAGATTGACAGAGAAACTTTCTTAGAATTGGATCTTCTATGAAAACCCTAGCTTGTTCTTGAGAGGGTTTGGAGAGAAGAGAGTGTATTTTAGGTGAAAAGTGGCTGAATCACGTGTTAAAGGGCTTAAATAGGGGTGGGAAGTTGACCCTTTTAACCCTGGACGCGTCTTGTAATTTCAGTAAAAATTTTCCGAATTGAACCCCTGGTGCAAACGTGGCGCTATCGTATCGTGTCATTGGAATTTAACAATTGGAAAACTAAGGGATGGCGCAATGCGGAGCCATCGCTTTGCCTCTTATTTTGTGACCTGGAACTTTGGCGTGACGCTGAGGAAATCGCTCTAAGACACTGGAAAAGAACAATTCTAAATTTGGGCACTGGCGTGAGGCACCATAATTGTGGACCCCTACTGGAATTTTCCAAATTCCATTTACTCTTGTGGTGTGGCGTGCCACTGACTAATATGGTGTTGTTTTACGACGGGAACTTGAAATAGTCATAACTTCTGACCCAGTTATCGGATTTGGGTAAATCTTATATCGATGGAAAGCTTATTGAATTTCCCACATGACAAAAGTGAAAATCTTGAAAAATCCTCATGGAATAACCATTATTCAATTTAGAAGCTAATACTAGAAATTCTTGGGATAAAATTTACTAGGAAAAGTATGGGGTATTATAATATATCCCCCTTGAGAACATTCATCCTCGAATGAGACTGACTGAGTGGGGAGAAAATACAACTGACATACATACTGAACATGAATAACTGGACATGATCTCATGACTGACAAACTGTACATATAATACTGAACATGCATATCTAATGCATGTGTAACTGATTCATGAATACATGACTGAGTGTTCTGAAGAACCAAGTTTCTCACAATGAGAATGTATGTTTGATGCATAATTACATAACTAAATGGATACATGAGTGCATGATTGAATATGCAATGGTACTTGATACCAAGTTTATAATGGGGACATGAGTATGAAACTATATACCAAGTTTGTGATAAATACTGAACATGAAACTAAGTAATCTTAAGGAAAACTGTTACCTTGAGCTTGATCCGAGTTGGCGAAGAAGCGGTGAGGATACTTGGTACTCATGTCTTCCTCTGCTTCCCAAGTAACTCCTTTGACAGACTGATTTCGCCAAAGAACTTTAACTAGAGGGACTTCTTTGTTCCTCAATCTACGAGTTTGATAGTCTAAGATTTCGACTGGAATCTCTTCATAAGAGAGAGTGTTTTGAATATCAATGGTCTGAATAGGGACTACAACTGATGGGTCACCTATGCACTTCTTGAGCAAAGAGACATAAGATACTGGAGAACTGAGGCTAGAGCTGAAGGCAATTCGAGCTCATAAGCTACCTTGTCGAATCGACTGAGAATCTTGAAGGAACCAACATATCGAGGATTGAGTTTACCTTTCTTACCAAAATACTTCACTTCCTTCATGGGAGAGATCTTTAGATAGACATAGTCACCAATCTCAAACTCGAGATCTTTTCTACGAACATCTACATAAGACTTCTGTCGGCTCTGAGCAGCCCGAAGTCTTTCTCTAATCAACTGGACTTTTTCTAAGGCGTCGAATACTAAGTCGGGCCCTATAACTAAGGCCTTACTAACTTTGAACCAACCAATTAGAGATCGACATCTCCTACCATAGAGAGTTTCGAATGGAGCTGTCTGAATAATGGAATGATAGTTGTTGTTGTATACAAACACAATCAAAGGTAAGTGGTCATCCCAACTTCCCTTGAAATTGATTGCACAGGACCTTAGCATATCTTATCCCTTGTCCCACACCCTGGCGTTATCGCGTTGTGTTATTGGAATTTGACAATTGGAAAACTGAGGGATGGCGCAATACTGAGCCATCGCGTTGCCCCTTCTTTTTCTACCTGGAACTTTGGCGTGACACGGAGGAAATCACACTAAGACACTGGAAAAGGACAATTCTAAATTTGGGCCCTGGCGCAACGCGCCATAATCATGGACCTCTACTGGAATTTGTCAAATGCCATTTCCTCTTGTTGCGTGGCACGCCACTAACTAATATGGCGCTATTTTACAACGGGAACTTTAAATAGTCGTAACTCTGACCCAGTTATTAAATTTGGGCAAATCTTATATCGATGGGAAGCTTATTGAATTTCTCATATGACAAAAGTGAAAATCTTGAAAATTCCTCATGGAATAACCATCATTCAATTTATAAGCTAATACTAGACATTCTTGGGATGAAATTAGCAAGGAAAAGTACGGGATATCATAATTATTAAAATCACTTGGGGGATTCCCATGTACCTCACAAGGTTTTTAACTTAAACCAAAGCCACGGCCACTAAGGCCTTATCATTTAACCATTTAAACAATCCAAACCAACTTTAGGTTGCATTACTATATTATGCAATGCAAAGTTTTCAATGAAAGTCCAACTATGTAACAAAACCATTCTTATATGCATTTTATCAAACATGTTAAGGGCATATAGTTTTTTAAACCAAAACCAAGTATCAATTGACCATTACCACATGAACACAAGTCCAAACCATAAATATAACTTGAAAAATCATAAGTAAACCATGGGAAAACATTAACCAACCATTAATAACCAAAAGCCTCCATACATAGTTCAAAACCTAAAACAATAATACAATTATGCCATGAAAACTATTAATTAAAGCATGCCTTTAGTTGAAATAACAATGAGGGGGGAGTAACATGCCTTAGATACCAAAGAAGATGGAGAGATCTACTCTTGAAGTCCCCTAATTGAATCATCTTAAGGAAACCCTAGCTCTTTCTTGAACCAAAAGCTTGAGATAGATTTGAAAGTGTTTAAAGTGTTTTTGATTGAGAATAATAAGGTAAAGGAACTCCTAATAGTGTTTTAAGTCGTGGGATCAAGATGGGTTAAGGGATAAAATGTCTAGAATACCCCTAAATTAAACTGTAAAAATCACTACAGGAGGGTACGACTCCCCTTCTAACTCGTACACACATCATACAAGTGGTGCCCACCACTCGTACCCCAGATAGATACCATACGACTAGTACTATTAAACCGTATCCAAGATGGAATCAAAAGAGGCTGGACACTGGACTTAATATGAATTATACCCTACTTTTCGAACCCTAACATATGACTAGTATAATGTTCATTTGTACCTTGGACAGAAGCCAACCAAACCACACTAATTATCATAGAGTTGAGGACCCTAAACTGTACCCACATCATACGACAAGTACCCTCAAGTCATATGATGTCCAGAAGCTCAAACTCAAGTAATTTTCTAAGGGTCAAAAGCCAAGGTATTTCACCAACCTCCTCAAAACTAAATACGGAACAACATAATGGGGTCTGAGCGTCCCCTTTTCCCAAACCACATCACTCCCTTCATTGGATACACCTTTAAGAACACCATTATACTCCAACTCCCTTCATCTCATATCTGTATAGAACTTTTGACGACTTTAGGTGGTCTTAAGACTATCTCAAATCACCTTCTCCATGACTTGGTGAACCAAATCAGGACCAAATAACTCAGCCTCACCAACTTCAAACCACCCAATAGGAGAATGGAACCTCCTACTATACAACGCTTCAAACGGAGCCTTACCAATGCTAGAGTGACAATTGTGGTTGTAGGCAAATTCTATGAGAGAAAAGTGGTCAACCCAATTACCATCAAAGTCAATCACACAAGATCTGAGCATATCCTTCAATATCTGGATAGTTCTCTCCACTTGCCCATATGTCTGTGGGTAGAAAGAAGTACTAAGGCTCACTTTAGTCCCCAAACCTCTCTAAAATGAGAGCCAAAAATGTAATGAGAACTGAGTACCTCAATCATTAATAATAGAAATAGGTGCACCATGCAACTTCACAATATCTTAAATAAATAACTTTGAAAAGTCCTCGATAGAGTCAAAATTGGGGTAGAAGTTAACTTATCTTTAAACTTCTTGAAACTATCCTCACAAGCATCCGACCATAAGAACTTCACCTTCTTCTAAGCCAATCTAGTCAATGGAGCAGCAATAGAAGAAACGCTCTTTATAAACCTCCTTTAATACCCGAATAAACCCAAGAAGCTCTAAATATTGGTTGGAGTCGTAGGTCAAGGCCACTTCTTAACCACCGCCACCTTCTGTGGATCCACCATGATCCTTTCACTAGATACAACATGACCCAGTAAAGTAACAACGTTTAATTAAAATTCACAAAACACTGATCCTTTAGGGTTTACAACATAATATGGAGGTAATCAACATGATCCACCTCACTCTTTAAATAAACCATAATATTATTAAGAAACACAATGACAAATAAATATAGAAACTGATGGAATACCAGATTCATGAGATCTATAAATATCATTGAGGCATTGGTAACCCAAAAGACATGACCAAGAACTCAAAATGGCCATAACAGATACAGAAGGCAGTCTTAGGGATATCCTCCTCCCTAATATTTAGTTGATGATAGCCCGAATGGAGATCGATCTTAGAGAAATACTTAGCACCCTGAAGCTGGTCAAACAAGTTATCTATTCTAGGAAGAAGGTACTTATTCTTCATCATCACCATCTTTAACTAGCAGTAATCAATGCACATCCATAGAGAACCATCCTTCTTACGCACAAAAAGAACAGGAGCACCCCATGAAGACACTCTAGGGTGAATGAAACCCTTATCAATGAGATCTCTCAATTGCTCCTTAATCTCTTTCAATTTAGCTAAAGTTATCTTATAAAGAGGAATAGAGATCGAACGAGTGCCTGGAAGAAAATCAATCCCAAAATCAATTTCCCTATCGAGAGGGACACTAGGAAGATCATTAGGGAAAACCTCAAGAAATTCACTAACTAGGGGAACGGATTGTAAACAAAAGGACCCTACAAGTTAGAATCTTTAACTCAGACCAAATGATAAAGACACTCCTTGGAAATTAATCTCTAGGATCTAAGATATGATATGAACCTCCCCTTATGGACTAGGAAACTCCCTTCCCACTTAATAACTGGATCATTTGGAAATTTAAAAATGACCTTACGGGTCTGACAGTCTAAAAGGCATAACACGAGTACAACCAATCTATTCCTTAGATGACATCAAACTCAACCATGTCTAATTCAATCAAATCTACCAAAGTTTTCCTATCACAAGCAGATACCACACAATCCCTTTATACTCTTCTAGAAACCACAGAGTCACCCACCTAGGTAGAAACAGAAAAGGGGTCCAAAATATACTCTAAATCAAAACCAAAATACATAGACACAAATGGGGTCACATAAAAAGGAGTAGACCTCGGATTAAAAAAGCAATACACATCACGAGAGAAGAGTTTCAACATACCAATAATGACATTAGGAGATACCTCAGACTCCTGACAGGTAGTAAGAGCATAGAGACGGTTTCGACCAGTGTCGGAGGTAGAAGTGGCACCCTTTGGTGTAGGAGCTGATGGAGTAGTAATAGGAATATTATTGACCCCAGAAGCAACCTTTGAAGGACAATCCCACTGCATATGACCAATCTGACCACAACTAAAGCACTGGAAACTTCTCTTTTCACACTGACTTGGTGCAACTGACCACAGAATCTGCAAGAATGATATGATGGTGTTGACTGGGCCCTACTGGCCTGAGATTGGGCACCTTGTATCATTGAACCATCACCACTCTAAAAACATTGATCACCGGATGGCTTTGGGTAAGGAACACTGGCTGTCGAATAGGAGTTATGTCTCCCCTAATTCTTACCATCTCTACCATTCTACTACTGGCCTTCACCATGATCGAAATATCTAAATCTCTTACTCTATAGTTCCCCTATCTCAACTTGTTTTTTTTTCTTTGACTTATTGCATAAACACCACAAGTATAGAGATGTTCATATCCTTATTCAACAAGGCAACCTTTCTTTACAGAATAAAATTACGAGAAAACCCAGAAGTAAATTTTTTTATTCTAGTCCTCATGCTAGACACTAACTCAGGAACATATCGTGACAACTGATGGAATTTTAAGACATACTCATTTACCGTCATCCTATCTTGCTTCAGATTGATAAACTCCTCAACTTTTTCCTACCTCAACTACTGAGGAAAGAAGCGATCAAGAAAGGCACCCAAAAAATAATTCCATAAAGCTAACTTGGCATCATCATCCTTAGACTGATCCCACTCCTCATACCACTGATATGTCATATCCTTTAACTGATAAGAATGCATCACTCAAAATACCTTTTATATTTCATCTATGAACCCTTAAGGATCCTTCTCAACCTTAGTACTAGTAAAAATCAGAGGGTGCTACCTCATAAACTGGCCAACTCTAGTGGCCTCAGAAGAAATCACAACAATACTAACAGAACCCGACTATTGTGACTAAGATATTACCAATTGGGTTAATAGATAAATAGAACGATAAAACTAACATTAGTAATATCTCTTTGAGGTGACTGAGCATGAGTGTCACCCTCTGGAGTAGGATCAGTGAAGATAGATGGGACTCTATGGAGGCAATAAAAAACAATAACCCTAGACAGAGTCTGTACCCCAGAAGTAGGACGAGCTTCATCCATATTGTCCTCAGACGGGTCAAAAGAGTTTCTAAGAATATCATATCTTCTTGAAGGCATGATCTGAAAGGCGAGCAAATAAAAATTAGAGAGATTCAAGACCTTAGACTCTATAGCCCAAAAATACGACAATAAGAAAGGAAAACATTTCTAAATGCCTTGTAGCCTTTCCCTTATAAGTGTGACATGCTACACATCCATAAAAGATACTCTACTTGACACGGATTAGTGGACACCTAATTAACCATGAACCTAGGGTTTGATACCAATATTTTTATGACCTGAACTAGGGTCTGGTCGTGATGGGCATCTCAAGTCCATCGAGGAATGGAGACTACCCCTATTGCCTTGTCAAATCGAACACAATGCCCAACAAAGGCTGAATTCCAAACATATAACAAAATAGAGTAACTTAAGTTTAAGGCTTCTAAGTTATATCAATAACCACCAACTGATACCGATAACCAAGACTAACTACCAACACAACACCTGCAGTACCCACAAAGTCTCTAACAAAACCGAATATGAATAAAGTATCGAGACATGCCCACACCCATAGCCAAAAATAAGTCCGAAACAAAGTCCAAGACATAAGAAACCAAAACATAAAATAAGTCTTTCAAAGGATGGAAGCTCACCACTTCAAGTCAACTCATAAACTATCCACAAAAACTTGATCACTGTGCAGAAAAGGTAAAAGAATTTTTTATGCTTGCATCACATGGGGATATAATATTTAAATATGATTAGAGGTTGGATATCTAGAACGTAAGTTAGGGATAAAAGATTAAAATAATTCCATGAGTAATTCAAAACCAGTCAAATTCAATACACATCATCAAATGCAAGTACACATATATAAATATCACATGTCGAGTAGGGGAAAAGTCTTAGCATGAACTTTTAAAATCTTAACCTGGATTGTGTAGCATAACCATCATAATCAAGACACCCAAAGGCTATATGGGCCCAGCTCTCCCCAGTTGGAAGGAACCCAAGGATAATCATATGTTATATGCCTGATGGGAGACTCGAACCTCCCCTTATAAATCAAAGGTAACTTAAGCACCAATTTATATAACTTGGGGGTCTCGAACCTCCCAATCATATAATAATAAAGAAGAATAAGAAAGACTAGAACCTCCTGATCATTTAGACCCCCACGTCGGCTAGCGTAATTTTTTGTGTTGGTTCCTCGAGTTCTCCACTTTCATGGTCCGGCTACACAACTTGATTTTAAACCAAATTAAAATATTTAAAACACATTATTAATTTATTGAACTGATTATGCATTTAGGTATCCCGTTGGTATCTTTATATCAACCCCACTTGCAAGTTCATTATCATGCCACAATCATTACCCATCACACGGGAGAAATTATGACTGATACGAGACAAATGGTCATCTTATCTTTTGATGAAATCTTTAGAGGCTAACACATAGAGGCTCAAGACTTGATCACCTCGAGGATACGAGAACATACATGGAGGACCCGTTTTGAACATGCCATTAAACAAACCCATGTGTGAAAGATTGTGTGGGGGCTTAGATTTGATGCCAATTCGAGACTATAAGTTTTGAAGTGTGACCCCATAGTTGTGGAACATTAAAGAAGCACCCTTCATTAAGGGTATTTTAGGGTTTGCACATGTTAAAGAAACAACCCATGACATCCTCCTTAAGGGTATTTTGGTCCAGTATACTATGTAATAAGTTAGGCTATATATAGTCTCTTACTAGGTCTTTTCTCTTTAGTTTATGAAAGATGAAAAATTGAAACACTTGAAATCCTTTCTCTTGAGATTAGACCACCTTAGTATAGTCTTAGTTAGGACTTGGAAAAGTCATCCTTAGTATAGGTCTTGGAAAAGCCAATATTATTCTTTGCTTGGAAATGGTGGATCTTAAGGTGAGACAATTACCTTAGCGGTCACCGTAAGAGTGTGGTTTTGATTATTACATTCACTAGGAGTTAATGTTGAAATATACTTGGTTCTTAATCTTGTAATAATCTTGGTCTCACTATCTATCCTTTTATTATTTTACAAATCCGTGTGTTTTTGTGTTTGTCATCTTGTATCCCATTATGTTGTTTGTTCTTCTCATGTTTTGTGGACTCTTTTGGCATCTTGGTGGACTGATTTGTATCATTTGGTATCAAATCCATCATTGATTTCGTTTCCACGAGATCAATCTTGGGCTTGCTATCTTGAAAAACACAAAAATAGTGTTGGAAAAACTAAAAAACGCAAAAAAAAAAAGTAATTTGTCCCATTTTTGTGTTTGGGCCGAGATTTGAGGCTTGGTTTTCTTGTGTTTTTTTGTGTGTTTTATTGTTTCTAGTGTTAGTGAAATTTTGAGCTAAATCCAAGTGGTTCTTGAATGTTGGAAGGTTGTTGATATTGTTGTTGAAGATTGGTGGCTAGAAAAATATTTTGTTGAAGTTGGTGGCTGGAAAAATGTTTTGTTGATGTTTTTGTTGATTATTGGAGATTTAATATGTGTTTTTGATGTTTGATAGGTCCAACGTTAACCTTAGAACTCCAAGATACAAAGTTGTGTTCTTGGTGTTTTTCAACATCTTTATATCTTATTGTAGAGAAAGTGGTTTATTTGATCTAAAATCAAAGAAGAAAGAAGGTGTGGTCTTGTTAGTCTTGAAACACATTCCAAGACTATTATAAAATAAGAAAGGGGTCCAAAAGACTTTCAAAAGGTCTTATTACCAAAAGAGAGAAAGGGGTCTTCCCAAGACCTACAAAAGAGGAAAGGGGGACAAAGGCTTCAAAAGGTGTTTTTCCAAAAGGGTGAAAGAAAAGTCAAGCCTTTTTTTTTTACATTGAAAGCCTCTAAGTCTTGTTGTTTCCCTCCTAAAACCAAAAATACACTATTCCAATTGAACATTGATCAATACAAATTGAAAACAAGAAAACAAATTCTCAAAACTTTCGACAATTTTCAACAACCAATGAGAGGCTACCACGTCATCACCGAAAGTGCTTAAGCTCAAAAATTTTAGATTCTTAGTTTTATTTTATTGTTTCATTAGTTTCATGTCGTGATTCTAGAATTAATTAACAACTAGTAATCACCTACTTAGTTGTAGATTAATTGTTGAATCCATTTCTTTCGTGTCTTCGTTATTTGTGTGTTTTTCTCATTTTTAACTCATAGTAACTTCTTTGTTTCAAGTTCCTAAGTAAATTTTGTTTTTGTATCTAGAGTCGATCAAACAAGAATCCATTTCGACCGCCAAGTAGAATTGACATCCTATTGACTACCGGAGTATACGAGTATTGGTGAGGAGCTTTTACTACTAATCTTGTTTGTTCATTGTGTAGGTACAAAGGTGATATAAGGGAAATATGTCTTCGATAGAAGGGGATTATTGTGACTACAATATGGGAGACTATGATTGTAGTGAGGGGTTTTATGGCTACAAAGTTGAGAGAAATTGCGGAGGCTATGAAAATATCCATGATCAAAACTTGGGCAGATTGAGAGTTACGATTTTGAGGGAAAAAATGAGGTGAATGAAGTTCCTAGTGCTTATGGTGAACTTGGAGATGATGTAGAACCTCGTGATAGATCTTATGATAACATTGAGGCATGTGAGGAGTCTTACACTTCTCACCCCGAACCTAGATTTGGTATTAGGTATAACCCTTTGGTTTGTAAAGTTTATGAGAGCTATGATGAGAGTACACATGAGGAGTGTGAAGATTTATATCCTCCACCTTATAGTACTTCTTATCAAGGTCGATATAGTGTGAATGGTTATACTAGCTCTAGTGGAGGTTGTCCAACGAGAAGAAAATGGTAAGCATCTCCAAAACCAAGAGGTACTCATGTGCCTTACAATGTTGATTCGAGAAGGAGTGTACACTCCGAAAAGGTGACCATTTGTGGGATACCGAGATGCTTTATTGTGTTAAATGATAGGTACTATAGAAACTACATCCTTCCATCCATGGTTGACTACTTGGAGTTGTTTTGCGAGCCTTTACTTGTTCCATATTTCTTAGACGGGTTTAAGGTTACCGAAAGGATCAAAGTTGTCTTCTCCAAATTTGAATACCATGAGAAGGTATGGTGCGATATTCTTCCATTGACATACAGTCATGTATACTTAGGTGCCAATTGTTTTGCACAACATAGAGTTCCAAATGTGCAAAATTGGCCTAATATTGTAAGAGACTGGTGGGGAAATCACCTCATGACATACATGCTGCCCGAGCCGCAAAGAAAAGTGAATACTTACTCTAATCTAAATGCTTATGAGATACAAAAGACTGAGAGGAGTAAGGGTGTGCAAGATGGTAATCCGAGAGTGGAAAAAGGAGAGGTTTTGTGGAGTGAAGTGAAGGGATTGCCACCAAACAGAGCTAAGATTGTTTGTCTTTTAATTTCTAAGGACATTTGTATAGGTGCCGACATGGCAAGTGAAGGAGAGCAATGCCGAAGTGAAGTTGCTGCCCGAGCTTGTGAAGGACCTTCACAACACAGCAAAGGAGAGTTGACTCAAGAACTTCAAGGTAAAATAGCTAATTTTTACACTTTTATGCATGTGAATGATAATTGTGTGGCTAGTAGCCCATTGAGTATGAGTAGTAGCTTACTTACTTGCGAGTCTAATGATTCTTTTCCTTTTGTTGATGATGTACATGTTGTGAGTATGGATACACTAGTTGATCCTATTGATGACCAAATTGACTCTTCTTGTAAGATTAATTTATGTCCACCTAGTGTTGAAGCCTATATGTTGAACGAAAGTACATTGTCTTGTGTAATTGGTGTTGATCAACCTATTTGTGAAAATTATCCACAACTTGAATATATGTGTGATGTGATTAATCAAACTCAAGTGAGTGAAGTATTTGAAAAAGTTAGTCAACAAAAGGGGAGTGAACCCGAGATCTATTCTTAGGACAATTTTGTGCTTGAAACCGCTATGAAACTTCATATTGATCTCTTAGAGAGTGAGGAACTTGCTTGTTCCAAATCTTCCCATGGGTTGGATCATGCACTCTTTAGGTATAATGTCTTGTGTGAAAATGATATAGACACTCCTAATGAGCCTAGTGGTGAAAAAAATGGTATAGCTTACCTTGGAGGCTATATCCTATATGTTAACCCACTATGGTGTGACAACATTCCTCCTAAAGATGAAAATCTCTTCTTGAAAGATGAGAGTACTCTTAAGGGTAAGGAATGTGTAGTCTTGGAAGTTACTCCTTCTACTTTGTGTGACTTTATTATTGAGACTACTCATGGTGATGATTGGGAAACTAGTAGTGAGTACACACATGATGGAACCTTAGTAGAAGTTGACTTGAGTGATACTTTTCTCTACTCTCTATTTTCTTTCGATGATATGTATGCTACTGTAGAGAGTATGTCATTTAGTTTGAGTGGAGATCACGATAAAGAAGAGTGTTGTCTAGACCCGTGTCTATGGCCACTCTTCCCGTTTGACCCTGGTGCAAAATATAAAAATGGTGATGTTGGTGCACCCAACTTGTTGCTTGGTCTACATGACAAGAAAAGTGTCACTCTTGGTGAATCCCATAACCAAATCCTTCGTACATCTTTCATTGAGTTTTTAATATTTCATTCAAAAGATCCTTGGTTATATTGCAAATATGTGAAACCTTGGCATGTTGAGATGATTTGTTGTGCTAACCCTAACCCTCATGCCATAAGGAGTTTGTATTTGTTTGTCCTCTCTTTGGTTTTACAAAGTTTGGATTCGAGGTTGAATCCTTTACAAGAAAGGGAGGATGATACGGGACAGATGGCTATCTTATCTTTTGATGACATCTTTAGAGGCCAACACATAGAGGCTCAAGACTTGATCACCTCGATGATACGATAACATGTATGGAAGACCTATTTTAAGCATGCCATTAAACAAATCCGTGTATGGAAGATTGCGTGGGGGCTTACATTTGATGCCAATTCGAGACTACAAGTTTTGAAGTGTGACCCCATGGTTGTGGAGCATTAAAGAAACTCCCTTCATTAAGGGTATTTTAGGGTTTTCACATGTTAAAGAAACAACCCATGATATCCTCCTTAAGGGTATTTTGGTTCATTATGCTATGTAATAAGTTAGGCTATATTAATCTCTTATTAGGTCTTTTCTCTTTAGTTTATGAAAGATGAAAAATTGAAACACTTGAAATTCTCTCTCTTGAGAGTAGACCACCTTAGTATAGTCTTAGTTAGGACTTGGAAAAGTCATTCTTAGTATAGGGATTGGAAAAACCAATATTGTTCTTTGCTTGAAAACGGTGGATCTTGAAGTGAGTCAATTACCTGGGGTCACCGTAAGAGTGTTGTTTTGATTATTACATTCATTAGGGGTTAATGTTGAAATATACTTGGTTCTTAATCTTATAATAATCTTGGTCTCACTATCTATCCTTTTATTATTTTGTAAATCCATGTGTTTTTGTGTTTGTCATCTTGTATCCCATTGTGTTGCTTGTTCTTCTCACGTTTTGTGGACTCTTTTGGCATCTTGGTGGACTGATTTGTATCAATGACCCCTTAGGTTCAATTAACATTCACACGGGGAATCCACATACCCCCAAAGCTCAATAAAATCATACCACGGTTCATTAACCTTTTGCGCCAATTCATTTGTGCAAGTGAGCAAGTCAAAACATGTGACAAAGTCATGTATCATTATCAATTTCACATTCAGGTTGAGGGAACTTGATTTCCAAAACCATATTTCAAAGAAAAATTTATCACAATTGGGGAAAAACATGACCCCTTTGATTATTCACCAATCTCATGCACCTCACAAGTTCAAAATCGGTAACAAAACATGAATAATGCATAATAAACCGGGGGAAATCAATTTAAGAACCATTTATGTCAAACCCCTCAATCATATCAAAACCCTTATTTCAAATCCACATAATTAACCACATAAATTCATGCGTTAGATAAAACGATATTCTTCGAGTAAGTATAAAAGGCGGATAATAATACAGTAAAATTGAATCTAAGGGAATAATAGAACCTTTTTGAAGTTAAAATGTGTCGTAGCAACTTTGACTACGTATAGTTGGTCTAGGTAATAATGTTGATCTCATCTATATATAACTTTTGCTATATACGTGATCATTCTACAACAACGGGATACTGAGATGGCACATGATAAGGTATTCTTCGAGTAAACATGCATGCTCAAATATTATATTAATATTTAGTTAATTAAAATTATAACTATTAAATTTATTTTTATTTTTATTTTCTAATCGCGGTGTTCGTGGATTTGTGACATTGACTATTATTTTTATGTGTTAGTGTCTTTTATGTTAAGAGTTCGTGTCTTAATTAATATTTAAAATATGTCAAAAAAGCATCTAAAATATTCAAGAATTGTAAAGAAACGATGAAAAATCTCTATAATGAGTGTTATGGAGAGTAAAGTCTGGAAATATTATAGAAAGGGAGCTCCTATTTTCCGAAGGAATCAAATAAGAGCCTATATTTCTCCCATTTTTACCAAGACTACGTGCTATTTTTGTTGTAATATTTAGAATTTTTTAATCATTCATGGAATTATATAGTTTATCTTTCATATATAATTATTTATTCAAACTGTTATTTTGAAAGTATTGATATACTATTATCATAATAATTTCAGTTGATTCCATTCTTGCTATTTTATATATCACGTCGTAAAATTAAGGTTTATATTAAACGTATGATGGTTCTCATATTGACTTTCGCAAGATTTATTTCTTTCAAAGGTATTCGATAGTTCTTACGCAATTTGTTAAGGCGATACTATATTGTACTATTATCATAGTGATTCCCATTAATTCTATTATTACTCTTATGACTCTGAAAGATTTTTTGAGATTACAACTATTAGTAATAAATATTTATTTTATTGTGTGTGATTGTATTTATATTAAGCAAAAAGACCGATTAAGCTTTTCATGTACTTACATTCAACTTTTTTAAAAAAAAAAAATTGTATTCATTGTAGTGGAGAATAATTAATGTTTCAAAGTAAATAATGGGGGATGTGTGCATACATTGATGAGCAAATAACAAATATGGAGATACATATTAGCATTGGGTTATGGACTGAGTATGGATTTTGCCATAACTATGTTACTGCTCCGTATACAAGTATTTTTAAAAATTCTCAAGGAACGAGGTTTGTTCCAGAAGTACCGATACATACTGCAAATCTGAATTTCTGTGTTTTCTTTTTTGTTGCTAAAATATCGGTATTAAACCCGAAACTCCCGGCAGATGGCCAGTGGTCCAAAGAAACGAAAGAATCGGTTACGTTTTTCATATGATCTCCTCTTATAAATAGACTAAAAAATCGAACAGAGTTCTTTTTGTAGCATTTCGCCCCTCTTTTTATTTATTCTTTTATTTTTTCTAAAATTGAGTAAAAAAAATAAAAAGTATTCGAGTTAGTTATAAATTTTGGCCATAAAAATTTGGTCATAATTGTGAAAACAATATAATGACCTTTCTCTTTTAAAACAAACTATTTCTTTTTTCTTTTTTTTTTTAATTAAAGAAAACTAAAGTTTTTGTTATTCCCTAAACTTAAAAGTCAATTCCCACATTGGAAAATGATAGTAATAAATAAATGACTTCATTAAAATAATATAGAATGTATTTATTTATTTTAAATAAGTTGTATTTTAATAGAATATGATAACCCTAATTTATTGGAATATACTTCCTCCGTCCCAAATTACCCGTTCCAAATTTTCTAATTTGATTTCTTATTTTACTTGTCTTTTTTCATTAATCTAGAAGAGACAAAAAAATTTCTATGTTTTACCCTTTGAATTAATTACTTTTTCTTTAAATTAAATCGTAAACACCATTTAATAGGGATATTATGATAAACTAAGCATGTTATTAATTATGTTTATTAATCAATGTATCATCTCAATTTTGGACGGAGGGAATATTAATTGCGGAGTGTCTTGTTGTTGCTAGTTATTCACTGTTGCTCAAATGAAAACTCTTACTAGTTGCTAGTAATTGGAATTTGAAACATTACAAAATGCAATTCAATAAATGGGAAATTATATATATATATAATTCATGATATTTAGTTTCAAATTTTCAATATTTAAATTCTCACTAATTATATGAAGATAGATACAAATTATTTGTCGTGGATAAAATCACTTACTATCTATCTATCTATCTATCTATCTATCTATCTATATATATATATATATATATATATATTATAAAGTAAAATTTTCTTTATAACTACGGTTTACAACATAATAGATTTCATAGCAATAAATATAAATTCTTAGTCATGGGACATATAAAATATGTATATAAATTTTAGCCACATTTATTGCTACAAATGTTACAAAAAAAAATATTGTGGTTAAATTATTTAGCAAAATAACTTTTTACATTTAAACTCGATATATTTTGTTAGTATATCTATCTATAGACAAATATAAAATAACAAAATTTTAAACATGCCAAAACATGTTATTATTAAAACTATGAGTGAATTTGAGAATTTCTTTCAAATATCACTTATATTTCATTTGGGACCACAATATTACTCAATTATCACTCTTTTCCTAAAAAAATACTAAACACCTCAAAAATATTCTTCTCTCTTAGTTGACATGTCATGTCATTAAAATCACGTTTTTTAATATATATATATATATATATATATATATATATATATATATATATATATATATATTTAAAACTACAGTCTACAACATAATAGATTTCATAGCAATAAGTATAAATTCTTAGTCATGGACCATATAAAATATGTATATAAATTTTAGCCACATTTATTGCTACAAATGTTACGAAAAAAAATATTGTGGTTAAATTATTTAGCAAAATAACTTCTTACATTTAAACACGACGTACTTTGTTAGTATATCTATCTATAGACAAATATAAAATAACAAAATTTTAAACATGCCAAAACATGTTATTATTAAAACTCTGAGTGAATTTGAGAATTTCTTTCAAATATCATTTATATTTCATTTAGGACCACAATATTACTGAACTATCATTCTTTTCCTAAAAAAATACTAAACACCTCAAAAATATTCTTCTCTCTTAGTTGACATGTCATGTCATTAAAATTACCTTTTTTAAATAATAAATTATTTAATTCATCAAACTTATTTACTCAAAATTATAACTTTATACTTTTAAAAAAAAAATACATTAGTTTAATTTCCTATTTAGAAATTCTTTACCATACCTAATCTTTATCATATTATTTTAAATGCAGATTAAAATCTCTAGATAACTTATATAATTTAGTGATATTATTTTCTTTAGAAAACAACTAATTTTTATAGGCAATTATATATAAAAACCTGAATGATTATCTAGGAAAATAACTCTAGAAAAAAAGTATAAATACATACGTATAAGAATTTTTTCTTAATAAATTAATATATATTTTTAAGAAGATAAAATTATTATTTTGGTTAAATGAGTTTGTGGAGTTAATATGTTTATTATTTTTTTAAAATGATGGTTTAGTGACATGACATGCTAATTAGAAGAGGAGGAAACTTTCGAGGTACTTAGTGATTTTTGAGAAAAATATTAATAACTGGGTGATATTATTGTCTTAGCAAAAACAAAATGTGATTTTTATAAGCGATTCCAAAAATATTTATAACAATCCAAGAAATAACTTTAGAAAAAAATTGAAAGTTTAAGTAATGATAAAAGATTTCTAAGCATGAAAATTTCTTCTTAATAAATTAATTTTTTTTTTTTAAGAAAAGAATAAGAATATACTTTTGACTAAATAAGTTTGATGATTTAGGGCCCGTTTGGCCATAAAAAAATTTCCCTTTTTCCCGAATTTTTTGTCACTTTTTTCACTTTTTCGGAAATTGTGGTGTTTGGCCATGAAAATTCGAAAAATTATTTCGGAGTTGGATTCCAAAAAGTGAAAACAACTTTTTGTTGTTTTCACAATTTTTCACTTCCCTTTCCAACTTTCATTATTATTACATATAATCTCAATCTTTAATTTTTTACACAAACCCCTCTTATAACTACAACCAACCACCAAGAATTTTTTTTTTTAATTTATTTTCTATGGTACAACATCAATTTTAATTATTTCAGATATTCTAATCTCTTTTTCTTCTTTTAACCAAAATTTACTAACGTGAAGTAAAAAATAATAAATAGCAATCTATGGTCAACTTTTGTTTTGAATGAACTATATTATAGAAATATAGGGCCTAGTACATTATGTTATTTAAAAATGAGAAATTTAATATTTTTTTCTTGTCATTCTAATTTTATGTATATGTCATACAATGGCCATGATGATTTTAATAATTAATTAAAAAGTGGTCGGTAAAGTCGCATATCAAACATAACGTAACGATCCATATTGACAATAACCTTATTTTGATTTTATGGATTTTGATCAGAGACGAGTGTGGTAATTAGCTTAACAAAAGTTTGTTCTCTTTACCAAAAAAAAAATTCAAGGAAAATCAATATCATCAATAAAGAAAAAGCAAAAAATTAGCACTAATCTATTCATAAATAATTCATCCGTAATTTTTTTTTTAAAAAGACCAAATTCAATAAAATAATTAATTCAAGTGAAAGTAATGAAGAATTTTCATCAACAAATTTAAGAATATATAAAATATATTTATATCCATCAATCATATTTATCAAAATATATTTTCTCTATTCAATCGATTATGGTTAGATAAACTTATTTAGCTCGTATTTGTGATATTTTTATTCAGATTTTAGAAGAATAACAATCATAATAATTAGTTTATTGTTAATTATTTTATCAATTGAAGATATATAAATTATTTTTTCAATATTTGGTTGTATGTTAGTAGGTAAATTAGTAGTTGAGTGATTTTGATACTTTTTAAAAGTTGAGGGTATAAAATCATATTTAAAAAAGAGTTTTCAAAAGTCTAAAAAAAAATTTCAAAAAGACATGGCCAAACACAACTCCAACTCCAACTTCATCTTCAACTCCAACTCCGAAAAAAATATAGTTCTTATGGCCAAACTACTACTAAATAAGTCTATTATTAAAAAAATAATTTAATAACGTAGACCGCCAACTAGAAGAGAAAGAGACATATAAGATACTTGTTTTTTTTTTTTTTTTGAGAATAATAGTGATAGTTGAGTCATATTATTATCTCTAAAAAGATAAAAATAATTTTTGTAGGAAATTCAAAAAATATGAGTGGTCATTGAGAAAAATAACCCTTGAAAAAATATATGTCAAGTTTTAGTACCGATAAAGTTTTTCTAAATATAATTTTTTTTTTAATAAACTAATGCATTTTTTAGAGAAAAAAAGAATTATAATTTGATTAAATGAGTTTGATGAGTTAAATTGGTCTAGTTTTTATTTTAAAAAAAAAAAAATTAGTGACATTCATGTCAACTAAGAAAGAAGAAGACTTTTGAGGTGTTTACTATTTTTTGAGGAAAAAAGTGATAGTTAAGTGATATTTGAAGAAAAATTTTAAAACTTAGCTGACTATTTAGGAAATTCACCCTTAAAACTCTATTTTCATACAATAATTTTCATATTCATTAAAAAAATCATAATATTGAACTAGATAAAAAATAAATAAAATAATTTAATTAAATTTCTCAAAATATGTACAAAGTATAAACTATACTACATAATTAAAAGTTGAACTAAAATTAAACAACTACAAACGTAAAAAAGAAAAAATATAACCAACAATTAATAAATAAATTTTTACTAATTATTTTATTTTCATAATTACATATTACTACATTTTGCAATTATTTAATTATGTAATTATCAATTAAGAAAATTAAATAATTATAAATAGAATACATAAATTGTTCATTCCCATGTATTGGGGTAGTTTTCAATGTATTAAAAAATGGTATGATAAATAAAGTAATGTTAAAAATTCAATTTAGGATGAAAAGGGTAAAAATATCTTAAAACTAATTAGTTTATAGTGTGAATAGATTTATTACTATTATGGCCAAATTTTATGGCAATTTTTTTTTTTTCATATTTAAGATGATTTTACTTTTGAAATTAGGTGGTGCTTTATGAGATTTTTCTCGAATTTGGGCATTTTGGGTCCGAGAGAAATTTATTTGCACAAAGCTATTGGTATATGTTGAAAAAATAAGAGGGCGACAAATGAAAATAGTCTTTAAGTGAATTTTCGGAATGCTTAGCACTGTACTCTAAATGAGTGTAACTCTATGTAATCGTTTTTTGAATTGTGTGTGACCATCTTATGTAATTT
The DNA here is from genome assembly GCF_002878395.1 of Capsicum annuum. Classification (NCBI taxonomy): domain Eukaryota; kingdom Viridiplantae; phylum Streptophyta; class Magnoliopsida; order Solanales; family Solanaceae; genus Capsicum; species Capsicum annuum. The sequence goes on along the minus strand of NC_061116.1, from coordinate 51,842,598 downwards.
TTTGTTGAAGTGTGTGTGACCATCTAATTTAAAAGTTTGAGTTGTTAGAAAAAATATATTTTTATTATTTAATTATATTCTCAATCACACCTTTTGTTAATAAGATTTAAAAGATTAATTTTATATAAAAATATATTACGTATAATATACAGTGGGTTAAAAAAATCACTTTGAGCTAAATGATGGAGATTTTCTTGAATGGTAACTTGCCTTGCATTATGCCACAATGCCAACATAATAAGATAAATTCCTATTATTGTTTTTTATCGGCGGTTCAAAATTTTCAAGTGTAAATAAAGAATTTTACATTGAATTATGCCTTCGTTAATTTAGCTTTTTCATTTTATATTTGGTTATTAGATTATATTATTTTTATGTTAATTCTTTTTAGACTTAATCATTTAGAACTGCTATTCATCGTCACTCTACATGGTTTAGACATGAGTGCATGTGTTTCTATCTCACTACAACATCTAAAAATATTACTTTACAGATGTTTTTGATAAAAGCGCTTTAGCTTCGCCTTATATTATGTGTATAATTCATATACAAACAGTATGTCAAAAGAAAAATTTGGCTGAATAAAAATTTTCAAAGATATTATTATTTCTCTTATTTTTCTTCTTTTTTAAAATTTAAAATTGAGTAATGCTTTAATTAGGGTCATCATATATATGAATCAAACGTCATTGACTGCTTTTGTCATGTTCTCAATTATTTGTTTTGATTTAAGGTCGATATAAATACAAGTTTGATTTGTACTAGATTGATTTGTTTCAATTTTCTCTCGCCATAGGTTTTAGGTTCTCCCTTTCAAAATATTCTTAAGTTGATTGTTTATATGTCTAATTAATAATTTCGTTTTGTGTATGAAGTTTTGAGAGATGTATCTTTATGTTTATAAGGAAGGTGCTAATTAATTGAAGGGACGTATGCTCAAATTAGAACACATATTGTTGCCATTTAAATCATGAATATAGTGTCGAATATATTTTAACTTCAATTGAAAAATAAAAAAACTTTTAAATTTTGTGGTCTTAAACATGTCAAAAATTAAAATTAAGAAGTTGATAAAAAAGAAAAAAGTCATCTTTTGAAAACAGACTAAAAAAAAAAGTAGTCATTCTTTTTTTAAACAAAAGGAGTAATAAAATTTTTCTTTTGATATGTAATCTTTTGTACTAACGAAAAACACACGTGCAACGCACGTAATCTAAACTAGTGTGTGAAACTAGTGTGTGTGTATATATATACTAGTTTAGATGTACACTCCTCGCGCGTGTATCACACTTTATTGAGTTCAAACGTTACATTAAATAAGATATTTGTTTGAATAATAAAGATGAATACAATAATTAAATTCAGCATCTTTTGAAAAAATTTATTTAATTAAACATAACCTTTACCAAAAAAAAAATCTCAAAGCCGATCGACATTAATCTATCATCTATAAACTGCAACAAAACAATACGATGATAGAGACATCAAAATAATATAATTAAATCTAACCTTTACACAAAAATTTTCTCAAAGTCGTCCTACACTCATCTACCACCTGTAAACTATAATAAAATAATACGACAATAGAGATATCAAAATAATACAACTAAAATTTACCTTTACAAAAAAAAAATCTCAAAACAGACATAAAAACAATACAATTAAACCTAACCTTTACTTAAAAAATTTCTCAAAGCCGACCGACATTCATCTACAACTTGTAAACTACAACAAAATAATACAAAGTAATTACAAAGCTTTAGATTTGATGAAAATAATTCTTGTCTGAGCAAAAATTTTGACACTAAAGAATGACTTGAATGAAAACAAAGAAGATATATATATCTATAATCTATAATATATTAAAAGTGTGAAGACCCTTATAAAAGTAATTTGAACTTTTTACCCTTCATTAAAAGACTCTTCTTTAAACAAAATTGTCTTTTCACTATTTTTTTAATTTATTATTTAATTATTTTTTATTATATTTACTAGACTTCCTAAAATATATGGGACTCCTAAAATATATGGTAAGAGAATTAATTAATATTTTTCTTTCTATTGTTCAATTAGAAAAATACTCCTAAAATAGGATTTTATTAAGGAAATACTTCTATAAATATTGATATGTACGTTAAACTAGAGAATAAATCGGTTTGCCTATTGAGAGAATATGATTGATGTTCATCTAACTTGATTCGATTGCATGTCTAGATGGAGGATGCTTGATTTTCTAACCCTCAATTTCTTCACTGTTTTTATCGGCATAATAGAATTCAACATGTGTGTATATATATATCTTCATTGATTTCATTCAAAATCATTCTTTAGGGTCAAAATTTTGGCTCAGACAAGAATTAGTTGGATCAAAATTCAAGCTTTGTGATCACTATTATATTTTTTTATAGTTTACAGGTTGTAGATGAATGTCGGTTGGCTTTTAGGAATTTCTTGTGTAAAGGTTAGGTTTAATTGTATTGTTTTGATATCTTTATTATCTTATTGTTTTATTTTAATTTACAAATGCTAGATAAATGTGGGTTGGCTTTGAAATTTTTTTTTTAGGTAAAGGTTAGGTTTAATTATATTATTGTAATATCTCTATTAGTTTGTTATTTTGTGATAGTTTACAGTTCATAGATGGATCTCGGTCGGCTTTAAAAAAATTATGTGTAAAATTTAAGTTTAATTGTACTATTTTGATATCACTTTTATCTTATTATTTTATTGTAGTTTACAAGTGATAGATAAATGTTGGTCGGCTCTGCGAGATTTTTTTATATAAAGGTCAGGTTTTGTTGTATTAGTTTGATATATCTATTATCGTATTATTTTGTTATTGTTTATAGGTAGTAGATGAGTGTCGGACAACTTTGAGATTTTTTTTGTGTATAAAGATTAAATTTAATTGTATTATTTTGATGTCTCTAGCATTGTATTATTTTGTTGCAATTTACAGATGGTAGATGAATGTCGATCGACTTTTAAAATATTTTTGGTAAGATTAGGTTTAATAAATAAATTCTCCATCCTTACATACTCAAAAGATATTAAATTTAACTAGTTTAAACACAATTGCATCGCACGTGTAACTTTTGATTATTTAAAATTAGACGATTTTGTCTATTGCAAAAAATTTTAATGAAGATCTTTAGAGAGAAAAAAAAAAAGCAATAACTATAATAATAGTGCTATATAGTGTTGCCTTTTAAATTTGCGTATAAACTATCAAATATCTTTAAAAGGAGTAAAAGTTTCGACAATCAAAATAAAATCACCAAACATGTAATATTAACCTTGATGTTTTTAGTGAGATAAATCTTTAATTTTTTTGGCTACTTCATTCGGCGACAACACGCTTGTTTTGTCCAATTTTTCTAGCAAAAAATTACAACTGAAAGTGAAATACAAGAAATATTTAAAAGAGGACAACACATGCCAATTGTTGATTATACATAATTCATATATAATCTTTAAATTCATTAACTAAAAAGAATAAAGAAAGAAGGATGACGATAATGAATGTAAGAAGATAATTTGAATTAAAATTAAAATCAATAAAATTTTAAATAAAAAGAAAAGTAGAAGGAGATGAAAGGTTGTATTTCTGTAGTTAATTATGATCAAAATATTAGTTAAATATATTTTTAGATTTTTTTTATACAAGGTAAAATTCTAATTAATTTAGGAGTATTAAATATTATGATTTGTTACTTAAATAAAATAACTAATTTGTTAGGGTTTATGTATAATTAGAATTTTAGGAAAAGACCATTGAATTTGGACTAAAAAAAGTAAAGGAAGTAAAAAAAAAAAAAAAAAAGGTACGTTTTTGCCTCTACACGTTTTTGCCTTTTTGGGTATTATAATTTTTGTAATATACATTAGTGTTTATGTATAATTAGAATTTTATGTGAGGAATATAGGAGTTTTAATAATTTCTTTCCATATATTTAGAAAATCAAAAAAATATTAAATTTTGAACTCCTATTTAACTTATAATAAGTCCTTTATTAAAATTAAAAAAAAAAAAACTTATAAGGTAGTAGAAAAATACGAAAAAGGATTTGTAAGGAATTTTTTTCGGAAAATCACAATGCCTTGGGAATGTAGGGGAATTTCTTGTGGGATTTTCTTTAAATATAGTATTAGAGTAATAGGTTTAATACAAATTTTGGAGCCATTTTGGAGCCAGACCAAAATCTGGCAATAGTATATTAGAAACACCAGTTCATGTTTAAGTTTTTGTAGTTCCTCCTGTGTTTGCATTTGAACACATCTGGGCAGACATATCAGGAACTCAGTATGTTAGAAACACCAGTTCATGTTTAAACACTCATGAAACTTTTATTTTGGAGCCAGACCAAAATTTCGCAGAAGATGTAACCTAACTCCTTCATTATGTTAATATAATCCTGCTTACTAAAAAAAATTAGTATATATGTATAATTATTAAAGGTTTTTATTTTTCAGTTGATCTAGAATTCTTGTCATTAATTTTGATGTCTTCTAATAAGAAAAAGTTTTACCATAAATATACTTAATTAATTTTTAACTTTTAAATATTAGAAAAAATAGTGAAAAGACTATTTTGTCTAAAGCAAAAACTTTTAATGAAGGGCAAAAAGTTCAAATTATATTTTTAAGGCCTTTCACACTTTTAATATATTATAGATTATTATATTCATATTTATTATTTAGATAAATATTTTATTTAATATAATGTTAGAACTCATTAAAGTGAGGTACACGCGCAAGACGCGTACACCTAAACTAGTATATATATTCACACACATGTTGAATTTTATTATGTTGACAAAAATAGTGAAGAAGTTGAGGGTTAGAAAATCATATAACTGAATCAAGTTAGACGAGCATAAATCATATTTTCCCAATAAGTAGAGCAGTTTCTTCTCTAATTTAACGTGCATCTCAATTTTTATAGAAGTATTTTCTTAATAGAGTCCTACTTTAGGAGTATTTTTCTATCCTATTTTAGGAGTATTTTTCTAATCGAGCAGTACAAAGAAAAATATTAATTGATTCTCTCTCCATATATTTTAGAAGTCTCATATATTTTAGGAGTCTAGTTAATATAATAAAAATAATTAAATAATAAATTGAAGAAAATAGTGAAAAAATAATTTTGTCTAAAAAAAATCTTTTAATGAAGGACAAAAATTTCAAATCACTTAGGATTCTAAGGGTCTTCACACTTTTAATATATTATGTATATATAGATATAGATTATATAATTTATAGATAAATTAAATTTTCCAAAAACAAAAACTAATAAAAGTTAAGAACGATAGTTCCTTTTGGAACTTTAGGAAAACTTTTTTTGAAACTTCTCACAACATAAAAAATATTTTTTAAAAAAAAAAAATTGATATTGTCTTCTTACAATTTTGGACTTCTATACTTAATTTCCGTTGAAAGTTAATCATTATTTTAAATTATTTTTCCCTTAAATAATCAGTCTATTATTGTTATAAGGAAAATTACACCAATTGAAATTTGTCTCACAAATCAAATAGGAGATCAAGTTGGAAAAAACTTAAGCTGAAATAATTTATTTTTGAAATTTAGTTGGAAAAAAAAGTGAAAAGACGATTTAGTCTAAAATGGAGTATTTTAATGAAGGACAAAAAGTTCAAATCACTTTTCTAAGGTCTTCACACTTTTAATATTAAAAGCGTGAAGACACTTAAAAAAGTGATTTGAAATTTTTACCCTCATTAAAAGACTCTGCAATAGATAAAATTATTGTTTTACTTTTTTTCCTTCAACTATTATTTTATTAAATTAAAGATTAAGGTCTCCTAAAATATAGAGAAACCTGATAATAAAATAAATATATGGAAAGAAATTAAGAGTCCTAATATATGAGAAATATGAATCCAAAATATATGGAAGAAAATTAAAAGTCCTAAAATATAGAAAATATATATATATAAAAAAAATGTACCGTAAACTACCTAATAACTTGGTAGGCTAATACTAATTTTATTCTTATATGAAAACTACGCTTATTTTTGTAAAAACAAAAGTTGCCTACTGTTGGCACTCAATTTTTGCTCTTTATGCCTAAAACTAACGTCTTCAGGCTTCCTGATCGTTAAAGGGCAAAAAATATAATTTTTTACATTTTTTTATAATTGTTTGACAAATTGTTGATAATCATACTTACTTTAGGATTTTAATCAATTTGTTGTCATATTTTTATTTTTATAATTTATTAATAATTTTTCTTATTTTAGGATTTTTATCAATTCATTATCATTCTTAACATTTTGCAATCATCTGCACACGTGCACGACATGACGTCACATTTTTATAGTATTTTCAAATTAATTACATTTCAATAATTTCAATATTCTTTACATTTTTTTTCTTTTCTATAAGTACATATTAATACCTGTATTTTTGTATATTTATTACAATCCATAAAAGTTGAGTCGAGTCAATTATTTTAATACATAAAACAATAAATCAATCAAGTCAAAATCATGTCAACTTTTTAAAGATGACAGTTTTTTTCTTTGTTTAATAGTAACATACTATTGGTTAATAGTAACATGCTATTTATTTGTCAAAGGGGGTAATTTTTTCTTTTTGAATAAAATATGGGTTCTTTTTTATAAATAAGGAGGATAGGTTATTTTTTCTAAAAATTACTTATATACACAAGTTAAAGTTACATAATTACATTAAATCCCAAATTGATAAAGTATTTACACAAATCCCAAAATAATTATAAAAATTCCCTTATTTGGTAATTTCTCTCTCCTTAATATTATAATCCAAAAAAGGCCGCCTTTTACTCCCTCTTTTTCTCTTCCATTACAAATCAGTATATCCTCTATTATTCAATCCCTTTTTTCACGCCTAAAATCAAGCAATCATACTTAGAGTTTACCATTAGAAGTTTTCAAACATTAATTGAACTTATTGATTTTATTCATTAATTTTTTTTTAAAACTTCACTAAATCAGAAAGTCATGGACTTGTTTGAGAAAACAAAGGGAAAAACATGGCGACGAATTATCAAAAGCTTCAAAAAATCTCAATTGGGTCATCATCACCAGAGCACAACGGGGTGGAACATGCCACGACAAATGAATCCCCTGAACAGAGCACAATGACATTTATTCAAACGATTGAATCAACGAAATCACTTACTCAATCTTCTGTAAGAATCTAAATCCTAATTATTTGATTATTTAATATTTGTATATATTATTCTATTTCTGAAAAGGAATGATCTTGCTTCATTTTATATTTTTTAATACTCTTTGAAAGATTCTATTTTGTAATATCATATTCTTCCAATATTCTTGGATCTAACTTTATGTCAAAGATTCTATTTTATATATTTCAGTATTTTGTCTAACTTTATATTCGTTTTTTGTTGAAATAGGCTAGCTTTGTGGTTGGAAAGATAACTGCAATTTGTATACTGAGACTACTTACAAGAATAAGTGATTTGCTACAATGGGAAAAAAATATTTGTCATCGCGTCCAAAGATGTAGATTTTATACATTATACATTACTTTATTTAACACACTTATGTATAATGTAAGTTTTTATATATATAGAAGAGGTTGTTTTTGTATTTAGTCAGATTGTACAATTATAATCTATAAATTTTGTATAAGGTTACATAGGGGTTTGGGCCACAGGTGACAAAAGAGTTTTAAAATGAGATGTAGGTAACACAAGTCTTAATAATTGAGTAGAGGTGACAATTACTTTATTATGGTTTAAGAAAGTTTGAAAAATTTTAAAATAACCCACAAGTTTTTAAATTTACACTTTGATTCAAATGTTAGTTAATATATAATGGGGAACGAAGGAAAAAAGACATCTTTTTTTCTCTCCTCATCCGTTGTTATTTTCTCTCTCTTCGCGATATTTATTGCTCATTGTTGCTGCTGCTTTATTCATCGCCTTCTAATTTATTATCATCATCTTATACTTCATTATCAACTTCATATTTTTCTTGTTGACCATTGTTGTTGTTGTTACCCCAACTGCTGCTTTTTGATCAAATTCTTATGTCAAATTTTATTTCGTAAATCACTTTCAACTTTGGAATTTACTTGAGAGGAGACTTTGGTAAGTCAGATTATGCTTTTTAGTTGAATCAGGGTAACTGTTAGTGTGTTGTTGTTTCAATAATAGTTTGCACGCGAACATGAATGCAATATAAAAGCAATCTATTTAAGCAGATCCATTATCTGCGGCACCAGATAAATGTTCTGTTGTAACAGTAGACTCATGTTGGATTCATGTTTAAGGGGTATAGGTGCCCGTAATATGATTATGAATCAAATAGATGGGTATTCTGTTGCACCAGATTAGTAATCTGTTTCAACAGATAAATAATCTGTTTCATCAGATTACTAATATGTTTCGAACAACAAAATACAGCTCTTGTCACACACAAAACCTAACAAATAACTCATATGTTCTTGCTATTGATACTGGAATCAAATTATTCCTTAATTGTAGACATGTCATTCGTTAAGAAATAGAAATAAACAACACGAAAATTAAATAAGAAATAAAAAGTCAAGTGCATCAAACATAATTTTTTATAAAACAAACAAAAAAAATACATAAATAACAGAAAAAAAAGCTTAATTATTATCATCATCATTATTAACATCATTATTATTTGTATGGCCAGCCGACCAATCTTCAAAGGGCAGCAGCAACGCCCTCCGCAGCCTGCGGATCTCCGGTAACATCCTTACTCTGACGACGGCCAACTCCCAATGCAGGTCATGAACCTCCTTCTGCAGTTCCCTCATGGAGTCTCATAAAATAGCGACATCCCACACAGGATCAACCATATCTAAAAAATGCATAAGTTGACAAAACACACACGTAAACACAAAAGTAAAGAAAAGAAAGAATTCGAATGTAATATAATGTAATACAACGTATATTTACACAAAAATCAAGAAAAAAACTTACCAGAGACAGGAAAAAGCTATCAAGTCCTTAAAGAGAAAGTAGTTGAAGGTGTAACAAGAGCGAGGAATAAATAGTGTGTAATAGAACGAACGATTGAGTAAGGAGGGACCTATTTATAGAGGATTGAACTTGAATGAGTTAGGCAAAAAATCGTAACTGTTCACCTCCATTTATTAATGACATTCTTGATTACTGTAAAAAGTTATGACTTAATTAAATTAATCAATATTATGATAGGTCATGACTTTTCAGCTTTATTATTATTAATAATTAGTTTTTCCAAGAACCATTTTTTTTACACCGACTTGGACAACAGATAATATATCTGTTGCATCAGATAAATTATCTGTTACAACAAATATATCATGATTTGCAACAAATAGATAACCTGTTGCATCAGATAATATATTTGTTGCAACATATAATATATATATTTTTTTAAAAAAATATATTATCATCATGACATCCAAATTTTCTGACTTTTTAACTATATAAATTAATAAAGCAGATTTAAAGGCACAACTTTTCACCTCCATTTATTAATGACATTCGTGATTACTGTAAAAAATTATGACTTAATTAAATTAATTAATATTATGATATGTCATGACTTTTTAGCTTGAAGCTTAACTTTATAATTATTAAAATAATTAGTTCTTTCCAGCAACCGTTTATTTTTTACATTGAGTTGCACAATAGATTATATATCTGTTGCACAGATAAATCATCTATTACAATAGATATATCATCCATTGCAACAAATAGTTCAACTGTTGCATCAGATAATATATCTGTTGCAACATATAATATATATATCTTTTTAAAGAAAAAAATTATCTTCATGACATCCAAATTTTCTGACTTTTTAATTATATAAATTAATAAAGAAGATTTAAAAACAAGAATATTTCTGGTGAGTTTTTTACGATTTAAATTGTGTTTATCATTTATTTCCTTATTCTTTTCTGTGAAAAGAAATGACTTAATTAAATCAAGCTGGTGGCAACTTAATCTTTCCATTTCTTTAATAACCATTTTTATTAATTGAGTTATGGCAACAGATTGTATATCTGTTGCATCAGATAACCCATCTGTTTCAATAGATATACCATCTGTTGCTATAAATCGACCATCTGTTTAAGGAGCTTTTTTTATTTCTTCTAACTGATTCATAAGTCACAACAGAAGAGGAATTTGATGTATCAGAAGCGTTTTTTTATTTTTGTTTGTTTGTTGAATGTGTTTAGACAATAGTCACAGTCACGACTATTCATTAATATTTTTCTTAAAAATCATATCATCATATATATATCTTAATTAAATTAATCCAATCTTGTGACTTTTTTTAAATTAAATAATCTTTCTTTTACGATTATAATATCATTTAGTTCCTTATTATTTATTAACGAACTATTTTTAGGAGAATTTGTCATCATGACCGCATCCCTAACTACAACCGCCGACATGTTTTGAATAGAAAATAAATAGAATGATAATTAAATATTGAATAAGAATTAAAAATTCAAAATCAACCAAACCAAACCAAACATATACATGGATTTTTTTGAATCCCTTATAGGTAGATCGGATATAAAAAAGGGAAATACATACGCTAAAAGAAAGAAAAAATATAACCTAATTATTATTATTATTATTATTACTATTATTATTGTCAACTTGACAATTTTCATCCGGCAGTAGTAGGGCCCTCCTCAGCTTTGCTCGGAAGTGGGCCAAATCCCTCTGGAGTTCATCAAACTGCCTTTGAAATTCCTGCAAGGACTCGATATGAACTTTTTTGTATGAATGTGGATCTAACATATTAGTATTGTAAGTATAGTAGAATGAACGAGAGTGAGTGAGGAGACCGGAGAGACCTATTTATAAAATGATTGAGAATTGGAAGGGACTGGACTTAGTCAAACAAAAAGCCACGACTGTTCATATCCCTTAAAAGAAAAAATTACACAAATCCCATATTTAAGATACCATATTACACAATATCCCTTAATGTTTTAAAAAATTACATAAAATCCCGGATTCATATTTACTAGTGATACATATGCTATATGTATCACTGCTGAACATATGTATCACAATTTGAAATTCTGGGATAAACTATAATTAGCAAACTATCCAGGATTTAATGCAATATTGCTGAAACTATTCAGGATTTATGTGTTGTGTGTGTTACTTAAATAATATTGGTGATTTTATTAATAAGTAAATTAGAAAAAAAATGGATCTAAATATAACATTTTATCTTTTTGTTGTATTTCCGAAAGATAAAGATTGGTAATCTGTTGTAAAATATATTTCACCTGTCAGATAACTTACAACATATGGACAATCTGTTGCAACAGATGGATATATCGGTTTGCTTTTCCTTTAGCTGTGGCGTCTGTTGCAACTTGCTAGTCATTTGTTTATTCAATTTCATCGAGAGCAATCGATTTTTCTAAACACTTCTTGGCCAAATTCAATTTTTGCTCTTGGATTGCTTCTCTTTTTTTCTTTGCATCCTTCAACCAAACTAATTTTTTTCTATTGAATTAAGGGCAAAAATTGAATTTGGAGGCCAGCTTGAAGGATGCAAAGAAAAAAAAAGAAGTAGTCCAAGAGCAAAAATTGAGTTTGGCCAAGAAGTGTTTAGAAAAATCTATTGCTCTCGATGAAATTGAATAAACAGATAATTAGCAAGTTGCAACAAATGTCACAGCTGATGGAAAAGCAAACTGATATATACATCTGTTGCAACAGATTGTCCATATGTTGTAAGTTATCTCATAGGTTGAATATATTTTGCAACGGATTACCAATCTGTTTCTTTCGGAAATACAACAAAAAGATAAAATATTGTATTTAGATCCATTTTTTTAATTTACATATTAATAAAGTCACCAATTTTATTTAAGTAACACACACAATACATAAATCCCAGATAGTTTGCGTCAGATGTGGAGTCTGTTGCGTCAGATATGGAGTCTGATGCAACATATATGGAGTCTGTTGGAATACATAGCAGCCTTGCTGGTGGTTTGATTTGTTCCATCAGTTGCTCCGTCTGTTGTAACATCAACAACAACATAAACTACAAACACCAAATAAAAAATATCAACAACAAAGAAAACAACAACAATTGTTCTAACAACATCATCAACTACTAAGAAGCATACATCCTATGTTACAACACCATCAACAACAAGGGACGAACCCACATAGAGTCCTCGGGGTGCGCAAGCACAGACTGAACTCGTATCGAACTTTATATATGTATGTGGAAATAAGAAAAAAAATGTATATAATCTAATCAGAGTTGTTTGGTTAGCCTAGTTGTTGTTTATGGGTGCTTAAGACTATTTATTTCTTTTGGTCTTGAGTTCAATTCCCACTCAGCACATATTTTTTAAATTTTGGTAACCAACTCTTCTCTTCTTATTCACTTTAAATTTTTTATTTTTTTCTCCCTTACTTTTTGTGTTGATTGTTTGGACTCCACTATTTTTAAGCTAAGAAGCACCCACCGTCTAAACCACACCACACTACAAGTTCCAACAATGCCAAACCCACCAACAACACCACACCACAAGTTCTAACAATGCCAGCCCCACTAACAACATCAATAACAGCATCAACAACAAAGAAACAAAAAAATACATAAGAAAAAATGATACTGCCAACAAGACTTTTAAACTTCTCCCAACAGATGACTTTTTTCGCATCTTATAATAAAAATTCTTGGTATGTTTATTCAACAATTAAAAGTTCCTTCAAATTTTTTAAATAAATATGATATGTGAAAATGGTAATTAAATAAACAAAAAGATGTAAATAAAATTGTAAGAAGAAGACGAGAATGAAAGAGCAATAGTGAATCATATCATAAAATGTCAAAAGAGGGTCAAAACAGCAATTTCAGTCGAGGAATATAAGATATGGATATCGATCGGTTTAGATCCGAACGAAAATTTTTTAGAAAGAGGAGAGAAAAAAAAGGTTGTAATAACCCTAAAGAGGATAGAAATAAAAAAGATGAGAGATTTAGGGCTGAAGGAGAAGAGGGGAGAGATGAGATAATTCTAATTTCTAGATGTACTACCCTTAATATTAAATGACTAAACAAAGTGTATTTATTCAAATTTATATTTACAAAGTATAATTAATAAGGCTAATTTGGTAGTAAAATAAACCCCTAATTAATATTTTTTGATGGGAGTGCCAAGTCAATATGAAAAGGAAGAAGTATTAGGGGTTTCAATATTCATTAATTAATATTCACTAATAATTTGAGGGGCACGAGGAAGAAAACGGGTGACATTGGAAAGACAAGACAAGACTACTCAATGAGATTTTTGAGTTATTCAAGAAATATTTTTACCACCTTTAGTACTACTACTACTTTATCTACTCAGACAGTAGCTTGCTTTAAAATTAAAAGAAAACAAAAAGATTTTCAAACAGATATGTCGTCTGTTACAACAGATTTAGATATCTGTTTAAGAAATCCCAACAGCTCAGTCATCTGTGACAACAGATGGAAATGTCATTTGATAACTAAATCAGAAACGTCATTTGTTACAACAGGTAACAATACTTGTTTGAAAATTTCCAATACCTCAGACATCCGTTATAACAGATACAAATGTCTATTTGATAATTAAATAAGAAATTTCATCTGTTGCAACAAATATTGTTATCTGTTTAAAATTCTCCAACAACTCAGTTATTTGTTGCAACGAATTTCATTGCAATTGATTTAGGATGAACAAGGGAATGAAAGAATGAGCTCCTCATTAACTTAATGTTAAGATTAATAATAGTACCTACATCGATCTAGGTAGAAAGAGGGATGAATGAATGAGCTCACAGGGTCAATTACAAATTCAATTGAGTCATTGCATTTGCATGGTGTTAGTATTATGTTCATCCCGACCCGAGTCGTCGATCGATCATTCTGAGTTGAAATGTGTTCTCATTAACTTAATGTTAAGATTAATAATAGTACCTACATTGATCTAGGTGGAATTAGGGATGGATTAATAAGCACAAAGGGTCAACTACAACTTCAATTGAGTTTTTTTGGCAATTACATGATGAGACGGTACTGCATTCTTCTCGAAAAGAGTCATCGATCGATCACTTTGAGACGAACCGATTCTTAATACCTCGTATGTTCATCTAATACCTTAATTGAATAATCTGGGACTAGGGGTGAGTTCTCATAAGGTCAACTACAACTTCAATTGAGTCTTTTGGTAAATACATGATGAGACGGGACTGCGTTCCTCCCGACAAAAGTCGTCGATCGATCACTCTGAGCTGAACTTATTCTTACTACCTCATATGTCCAACTAATACCTTAATTGATTAATCTAGAACTAGGGGTAAGTTCTCATAATGTCAACTACAATAGATAACAGCGCCTATTTGATAATTTACAACAGATGGGTAATCTATTGCAACATATGACTCAATCCAATTGATAATTTACAAAAGATGGATAATCTGTTGCAATAGATGACTTAATCTATTTGATAGCTTACAACAGATGTGTAATATGTTGCAACAGATTACATAATCTATTTAATTTGATCCAACAAAAAAGACATCTGTTGCAACAGGTTGAGCATTTGTTTATATATAATTCAATTGAGTTCATATGTTAGACTAATACCTTAATTGAATGTGAGTTCTCATAGGGTCAACTACAACTTCAATTGAGTCTTTTGTCAATTGCATGATGAAATGGTACTACGTTCCTCCCGATCAGAGTTGGAGATCTATCACTCTGAGCCGAACCGATTCTTACTACCTCATATGTTAGACTAATACCTTAATTGATTAATCTAGGACTC
>NC_061116.1:51820787-51827660 GCF_002878395.1 Capsicum annuum | reverse complement strand
ATACGTTAGACTAATACCTTAATTGAATGTGAGTTCTCATAGGGTCAACTACAACTTCAATTGAGTCTTTTGTCAATTGCATGATGAAATGGTACTACGTTCCTCCCGATCAGAGTTGGAGATCTATCACTCTGAGCCGAACCGATTCTTACTACCTCATATGTTAGACTAATACCTTAATTGATTAATCTAGGACTAGGGTACTAATACCTTGATTGAATAATCTGGGACTAGGGGTGAGTTCTCATAGGGTAAACTATCGATTAATCTAGGACTAGGGGTGAGTTCTCATAGGGTCAGCCACAACAGATGGCAGTGCCTATTTGATAATTTACAACATATGGATAATCTGTTGTGACATATGATAATCCATTTGATAATTTACAATAGATGGATAATCTGTCGCAACAAATAACTTAATCTGTTTGATAATTTACATCAGATTCATAATCTATTATTACCTAATCTGATTGATAATTTACAACAGATGAAAAATCTGACGCAACATGTTGAACATTTGTTTTTTTACAATTTCAATTGAGTTCATATGTTAGACTCCTAATTGATTAATCTAGGACCAGGGGTGAGTTTTCACAGGGTCACCTCCTAGAGTACTCGATCAACTACAACTTCAATTGTTTTTATATGATTTTAAAAATTACGCATATATTTTAAGATTTTAAAAATAATTAAGATCATTTTGGACCAAATTAACATTTTCAAAACTACTTGTCATTCTTTTCCAAAATACAAATCAACCCATACAAAACGTTTCATCATTTCAAATCTCGAGGTCTAGCTCTTTCTCTCTCATTCTCACTCAACAATACAGTATAGACAATAACTACTCAACAAATTTGCTCAACCCTCCATAACAGATTGCTTTTTTTTTTTTGTTTCTGACCATATAGGTGTTATTTTTGACATCATTCTTACTTGTATCAGTCATTTTCTTTATCTTCGTAGGCAACAGAGTTCGAGAAGAGCTCTATATTTTTTTTTTCTAAAAAATAAGGGCTTTTAAGTTAATGATGAAAAATAAAACTTTTAGTTGTATTATCTTCGAGAATGAGTTTACAATTTTGAGTTTTGATGGTAAAATCATAGGAAGAACTCGAGAAATCCTTAGTTTCCATCGCAGTATTCCGTTGACTGTCAAGGTATAGTTGGATGGTGTTTTTGGTGGTGGTGGTAGTGGTGGTGGTGGTGTTTGTGGTCGTTGTGGTGGCATTGGTTGGTGGTATTTATGGTGGTGTCGGTATTCGTGGTGTTTTTTTTGTTGCCATTGGTTGATGGTGTTTGTGGTGGTAGCTATTGGTATGTCGGTATTCGTGGTGTTTGTAATGTATTTTTTAAAATCTATGCATACATCAACTGTGATGTAATTTTTGTTTTTCTTTGTCTGTAGGTAAAACATGTCTCCCAAAAGAAACTAAAGTGAAAGTGGATCAACGTCTGACCACTCAAAAAAAGGCTACAGTACAAAGGGATTCAGAGGATCTTCCTGAACAATCTCAGTCAGGGAAAAGTGAAGCTGAGAAGAGATGTGAAAACAATGTTGAGGGAGGTGGACAAGGGTCCGTAGATGGTGATGAAGAAAATAAAAGTGAGAAAGAGAAAGAGGAATACATTATACGGCTTTCCTTGAGCTTTCATGGTAAAATTAATCACTAATTTTTCTCATCCATTAATTTATATTGAATATAGTTATTATAATTTCTTTTTTGCTTGCTTCCTGTTTACACTTTTTAGGCTTGGGTATTTGAAGCCATTTCTCCCCTTCGAAAGCAGTTAATGGATTACCCAGATGAGATTTCTCATCCAAGGATGTTTAGGTAGTTGGCTATAAAGAGCAACACCAATACTAAGGAGGCTGATCTCTTTAACCTTTCGGATGATGCAGTACGTCTTTTTCAAGTAAAATAATTCTACTCAAAGATAAGAAAGATATTAAACAGATGTTATATCTGGTGCATGAGATGTTGTATCTGATGCACCAGATGGGACATCTGTTGCGACGGGGTATATCTTGCATCAGATTACACATCTGTGGCTTTGGTTCTCTGAACCCGAATCCTAAAAGATTAACCATCTACTGTAAATTATGCAACAGATATTTAATTTGATAACATATCATTCATCTGTTGCGACGTACAGATCATCTGTTGCATAGCAGCTTACCCGTCTTGTGCAGCTGTTGCAACAGATGATTGATATTTTGCATCAGATTATCCATGTGTTGCTCTGTTTCTTTGAACCAGACTTAAACGAATTTTAACCATATACTGTAAACTATGCAACAGATGGTTTTTTTTTTAAATGTATCCCAACTATGACGATTATTATATTATATGATTTAAATGCATCTGTCTTTTTTTTCTTTTTTATAGGTCGTGCATCCATGGATCGTGCCTACTGAGGAGGAGTCGGTTATGACTTCTTATATTACTCTTGTTAATGTTGATACTATTGCATACCCAACAATGGAGTTAATAAATAAGGAATTGACTGGAGCAACAACCATAAGAAGAGGAGTTAGGCAAGGTCAGCCTAATGTTGAGGCTCTTCATGACCAACCTTTTACTATGGCAGATTCGGGTACTTCTTCTGGTGGAGTTGTTGGAGTTGGTGGAAGGCATGCTGATGCTGCTACCAAAGAATAAATATGTTTGAAAACACCCCTTTTCGCCCTTACACAGGTCCCTCTCACCTCTCTTTATCCTCGTGTTCTCGTTGCGAATGCGATGAGTGCAAGGACAGACAGGATAAACTCTTTAAAAAGTAGAGGCTATCTCTAAAGCTATCGAGGAATTTAAATCTAAGAGGTGTATCATACCATCCAAGAAGGTGAGGGAGCCACACACTTCTACAGCGTTGGTTAGGAGAAAAAAAAGAGCAATTAGAGACGTACTTTCCGCTCAGAAATCAAAAGAAATTGCAATTCCTCCCTCTCCAAAAGTTGTTAAAGTTCAGGGGCCAGTCAAGAAGGTGGACATATACACAGAACTTGGTGCTGAAGAAAAGAGGGATCTGCGACAGACCAAAAATGCCAAGCCAGGTGTACCAGATTACCCCTGGCCTCCCTTCCCCCCCCAAGACTTCCAGACTATGGCTAATATGCGTATGCCGTACGAGGACAAGGCAAGTTTACTTTTCCTAACCTAGCCCTTCTAATCTAACCCATGAAGAAGAAGCTACGCAATAGATTTCACATCTGTTGCAACAGCTGGGTATACTGGTGCAACTGGTTGTGGTTCTATTGCAACTTATTATTCATCTGTTGCATAAGTTGCGTTGGATTATTGATTCAGAGAACCCTATGCAACAGATGGACCATCGGTTGCATCTTTACAATTACTAACCTATTTAAAAATTAACTTCTTTAAAAATTGACTTCTTATCTCACAGCATGTTGACATAATTCTCTACCTCATGAGGAAAAGCCAATTAACGTATTGGGAAGCTTATGACGTTGCTGATAGGATAATGGAACTCGACTTCTGTAAGAAGCTTATGGATAGGTACGATCAATTCAATGGAGAGGCGTCATCCCTTGGCGTGGGACTTGATTTCCTAGTTCCTACATTGGTCTTGGATGAAGAAGAAACGTTAAGATATGTTACAGGGGACAGGCTAAATCTACACAGCAAGAGCTGGACCAAGGCAAAAAGGATTCTTGCAGTCATTAACATGAGCGATATACATTATTGGGCTATTGAGATACTACTCAAGGAGGGAAAGATCAATGTTTATGACTACAACGTACCTCTCGTCAATGATTTTGATCTTTTTCTACTCGTAGAGCCACTGTTGGTGATGTTGCCCATCTTGTTGAGGGAGAGTAAACTGATGAATCATTTTCCAAAGAAAGTGTTGATGAAGAAATCATGAGATTTTGAAGGTCAAAATAGGGGAATGATCCTTCCAAAAGATGATACCTCTAAAGCGAGCGGCTCGCACGCTCTTGCACACATCGAATGTTTGCTGACCGGCACAGAAATGACCGAGCCAATGACTTTTCTATGCGATAACGCTGTGGCAAACCTGCAAGAGGTCTGGGCTTATGGGGTACTAACTGGACGCTTGAAGCCTGTGTATATAGAAGAGCCTGTGAAATAGAAATTTTTAATTTCAAGTCACCCTTCACTTTATTACATGTACATGTAGTGGCAATAATTTTTTTCTGATGAATGTTGAGTTTTTTATAATGTAATTAATTAGATTGTCAATCTGTTGCAACAGTGGGAAGACCTGTTTGAATAATCTAATAATCTAATAATCTAAGTCTAATCTGTTGCATCAGTGGGAAGATCTGTTTGATAATTTCTATGAATAATCTAATAATCTAAGTCTAATCTGTTGCAACAGTGGGAAGACCTGTTTGATAATTTCCCCAGATAACCTAAATTTTATAACATATACCTAAATCTTTTTGATATTTTCCAACAGTTATGCTTGAATATTCATGTGCTTATTGACAACAAACCAGTAGCAAATACACACACCACCATGAAAATTTTAGTAGTTAGGCTTCAATATCCATGTGTCCAACAACACCAAACCAGTAGCAATAACGGCAACAATGTAGTATCTTCTTGCTCGATTTTGTTTCTCTTCAGAAGCCTTGACTTTGTTCAACAAACCCCAGATTACACGATTTGCTTGTGAAGGGTGTTGTTCTTCATACCAATCAAAGTAATCGCATCCACGCAATTTCTATAAAAAAGAGAACAATATTACAAAATAATTACAAGTCAATAATTAATCAATTAATTAAATTAAAAAATATTACCTTTGAAATCTTACAAGTAAAAAACCTACGACCCGGATTTTGTTGAGTCCAAGAAGTCTTTAACAAAGTTTCATGACCGCACTTACAATATTAAAAATCTTTATCACAAAAAACAGTGGAAGATGCTCTCGACATTGTCAAGGTCATTTGGAAAAAATAAAAGTAATAATTTGAAGAATTTGGATAGATAAAAGAAGATGATGATGAAGAAGAAGATTTGGGAATTTAGGGTTAAATTTTAGGAGGAAGATGAATATATAAGACAATGGGGGGGAGGGGAAATGACCGTTGGGGGTCAAGTAACGGAAAGTCAGCGAAATGTGTCAGGACTGACACTAACACATTTGATGCCTATTTTATTTTACGTCTTTAAAATGAATATGTCTACTTGATGCCTATTTTATTTTAGGTGTTTGAACTGAACATCGTCGATGGGTTGCGCCTTTTTTATTTCAATTCACTTTAACCTTTGTAAACGTAGTGGTAATTTTTTATGTCCAACAAAAGTTGAATTTTTATAATGCAATAGATTCTCCATCCGTTGTAACAATTATCCTACCTGTTCTGACATATAGTTTATCTGTTGCGATAGGTTGGTCATCTGTTGCATTATCTCGATGTTTTTATCTAAAGTTCATCTGTTGCAACAGTGGAAAGACATGTTTGATAAATTCCAACAGATAAACTACCTGTTGCAACATATGTATAAATCTGTTTGATTATTCTAATAGATGTGTCATCTATTGCAATAGATAAAGTCCATCTGTTGCAACATATGTCTAAATCTGTTCTTTTTTTCCTAATAGATGTGTCATATATTGCATTATCTTGATGTTTTTTATCTAAAGTTCATCTGTTGCAATAGTGGGAAGACCTGTTTTATAAATTCCAACAGATCACCTAACTGTTGCAACATATGTCTAAATCTGTTTAAATTTTCCAATAGATGTGTCATCTGGTGCAACAGATACATTATCTTTTGCAATATTTGAATCTAGTATTCCTTTTCAATTAATAAGTTCAAATCTAAGGAATAAATAAAATTCATAGACAAAATAAAATAAATTGAAGTATTCATAAATTAGCTGAAATAAGTCAACGAATAAATGAAATGTAAAAAAATTATTATGGGTACAGATCTCAACAAATACATCAACAACAATTTAAGTATACTGCCAAGGATTGCTTTGATAGGCTTTAGATATAAAGATCTACTCAGTATGGACAAGTTGTTCTTCATCCGGTGCTATGGAATTCGGCTTTGGTCGTCGTGGATCTTTTTTGTCACTTGCGTATGGTTTATGCGCATTTTGTTTTCCATATTTCCATAAAAAGAGTAGTATATTGACAATGCTGTTCAGCAGTAGCTTCTTCTACATCCACCTGGAAAGCCAGAATTGGTCAATGTTAATCACGAAAATACAATAACATGAAAAAGGATAACTCATCTCTTCTAGCAAATCAAATAGGTCTTCCTCCCATTTTAAATTATCCCAAACATATTATATTTCTGTTGCAACAATGAATCAACTGTTGGGACAAATTTCTACATGAGGAAGACCCTGTGTGATAATTTCCAATGGATGAACCATCCGTTGCAACATATGAATCATCTGTTGCAGTAGATAGGTCGTCTGTTGGTACAAAAAAAAGCTATACGAAGAGTTATTTGATTTGCTAAAATATACGAGACCTATGTTGCACCAGATAAAGTATCTGGTGCAATAGGTTAGTCAACTGTTGCAACAGATGTATATATCTGTTTGATAATTTTCAGCAGATGTGTCATCTGTTGAAACAGATATGTGTCTGTTTGTTTTGTCAGTTGGAAGACATATAATATATTCACCTTCTTCAGCTCATGCTACTCTCCTTTGGACATTATACGTTGCTCAGTGCAACACACAGACAGAGGAGTTGTAATTTTGCTTTTTTGGATGCCTGATAATGCCCTGGAAATCACTTTTCTTCTCCTCTTAGCCCTAATCTCTAATAGAGCAAATGGAAATAAAATCCTCTTTGATGGAATGAGACCCCTCTTAGATGTCAATTTCTTTACAGAAGCAGTTAATGCATTAATG
>NC_061116.1:51794125-51820687 GCF_002878395.1 Capsicum annuum | reverse complement strand
AGACAGAGGAGTTGTAATTTTGCTTTTTTGGATGCCTGATAATGCCCTGGAAATCACTTTTCTTCTCCTCTTAGCCCTAATCTCTAATAGAGCAAATGGAAATAAAATCCTCTTTGATGGAATGAGACCCCTCTTAGATGTCAATTTCTTTACAGAAGCAGTTAATGCATTAATAGCATTAATCACTACATTATATTTCGCCCTGCAGTCTTGACATTTGCATGCAGAACATTCACTGGGAGAGGCAAAATCTATATAACTAGTATGATCATACTCATAATGATTTGCTTTAAATACTGTAAGAAGAGCATCATTAGCACCAACAGCAGCACCACTACCACCACCAACAGCTCCATCAGCAACAATAAGCCCACCCTTCAAAATTATTTTTCTTGTAATGTTTATTGCTCCAAACAATTCCATTTTTATTCTGTCGATGACCTTAGGGTCCGATAAAGTTTGCACAGACCATAAAGTAAGAAAAAATGGCATCTTCAACTCTCGATTGGTCGAAATTAGCGCCGGATGCACATTCTAACATAAATATTACATATATTAGAATGATGATTAGATCATTAAAAAAACATTAATTAAAAGAAAAAAATTAATTATAATTGTACTTACTGCATCCTTCGGGGGATTGAAGAGATTAAGAAATTTTGTGTTTTTATGAGTTTTGGCCGACAACCATCTCAAGATTCTTGGACAGGAAACTCCTTCCTGGTAGTTCACTTGTTGTCTCAAATAAGGAATGACTGCAAACGCCCAAGCCTATAAAATAATGCCAATAAATCAAAACCATTACTGAGCAAAAAAAATGAATATATCATAATAGAAGAAAGAAACATTTACCATGAAAGCCCATAGGAAGCCATATAAGTTGACTATCTTTGGCGCTAATGGAGTCAACAAATATTTGACAGTCATTTTGAAGCTTTTATACCCTATGGATAGTTGTTAAACACCTCAAGATCCTCAGAGAGCTTTATTAAACCGAGGCTTATGTTGTTGTTAACATCTCTCGCCCAAAGAATATTATATACAAATCAAACCAAGCACAATGACTGTTTGTGCTTCTTTGAAAGTCCATTACCTTTTAACGCTTCTATCAAATTTTTGTTTTTGAAGCTTGGACCAACAATGAACACCAGTTCATCACGATCACACGACTTGCCTTTGCCTTTTTTGAGTGTGCGAGGTGCTCTTTTTTGGGGTTAGAATAGGTATAACTTGAGAAGGAAGATAACATTTTAGTCTAGTAACTATGGCAAACTCCTTCCAACCAAAACAAACAGGCATGCCACAGTAATTTATCCATACCTCATCCATCTTATCTTTGTTTTCATACATAAACCTATGCTTGAGAAGTTCATATACCATTTTCATTTGGAAACGAGCATTGTTGTCCTCCAGTAAATCAAGGTATTTCCCAAAGAAGCTGTCCCTGAAATAAGCATCTAATTTTTATTCTCGAAGTATTTTTCTGAAGGCGTCGAAAGATTTTTCCATGGCTGACTTAACCACGAAATCACCCGTTAAATCTGCGGCACCATCGCACTACATTCTCACAAGATAACGATCAATGCTGAAGGCTTTGACCAGCTCTTCGGTGGAAGGGCTATTAGCATCTGCATTATCTCTTTTGAAATATTCTTCCTCCCCATGTTCATCATATTCTGCTCCCGATTGAGATAACACTTGTAAAGCAAGCTCATAGAGTGGTGGATGTAGCCTAGCTGCTTCACTTGTTTCTTTACTTGGACTTGATTCAATTTCTGTTTTTTGGGAGCCATATTATCTAAAATTAACAGGAACATAAGATAATATATTATTATTGATTAATGCATCGTCAAAAAAGGATAACAGTAAAATAGTAAAATAATAGTTACAATAGATCACCGATCTATTGCACCAGGTAGTATATCTGTTGCAGTATATAACCAAACTATTGCAGCGGATGAGTAATCTATTGCAATAATACAAAACATACCACTTATATTTTAAGAAATATGAATGGTTTGTTCAACAGATCACACAACTGTTGTGACATCATCTGTTGCAACATATGAGTGATCTGTTAGAATAATTAAATAATCCGTAGCAACGGCTGAGTAATTTGTTACGAGAATACAAAACATATCACTCATCTATTGAGAAAGATGAATGGTCTGTGCAACAGGTTACACATCTGTTACAACACATGAGTGATCCATTGGAACAGTTATCAACGGTCAATATTATTTAGATTTGTTCCTACATAGGGTCATCTATCACGGCAAATGAATGATCAGTTGGAAAAATCAAGTCTTGGACTTTTTCTGTCGGAAAAGTTAGTAGGATTTTATCTAACAGGAGGTTCATCTGTTGTATCAGATTATTAATCTGATGGTTCTTCCATTGCACCTGATGGTTAATTAGTTGCATCAAATTTTTTATCCGAAGCTTAATCTATTGCAACATATGGTAAAGCTGTTGCATCAGAATTATAATCTGATGGTTCCTCTGGTGCATCAAATGGTTTATCTGTTGCATCATATGATGAATCTGTTGCATCAGATGATTAATATGTTACACCAGATGGGTAATCTGTCGGACAAAATAGTAGCACGATTTTGTCAAACAAAAAACAACAATTTCACCATTTTTACCAAGAACAAAAATAGAACAAATCAAACCAAATTTTTATTTTGCTTTTATAAACAAAAACAATAAAAATCAAACTTCAAAAAAATACAACAAATAATAAAATATCATAATTCACTTCGAAAAGAGAAGAGAAGAGAAGAAATACCAGAAATTAGGGTTTTATTCAGACCACATTTCAAATTAGTGCAACAAATATTGAAATTATTAACCAATACTATAAGAGAAGTTGGCTCAAGTTCCTCATTTTCATCAACACTAAAAAGGCCATAAATTTTTACCTGTGAAAGAAGAAAAGGACCGATGAAGAATTAGAAGCTGTTGTTGTCGAAGAGCAAGGCTGTCACATCGATTGAATTCAAAAAGGAACTAAAATCCTAACTATTTGTAGTCGGATGTTGAACTTGCCAAGGATTGAAATAAGAAATTTGCAGAACAGTTGGATGGGAGAGAGTTGAAGAAGCTGTCGAGAGAGGGATGAGAGATAGGTTGATTGAATTGAAGAGGGGAACTCGAAGCCCAACTATTTATCGTCGGGGGTTGAAGGGAGAAACTTTGCAGAACTGTTGGTTGAGAGAGAGTTGAGAGAAGTTGTCGAGAGAGAGGAGAGAGTGGTAGATTTGAATTGAAGAGGGTGTGGGTTGTGTTGATTTGTAGTTTTGAAAAGATTAGAAAGTTTTACAAATGTTAATCAAGTCCACAATTAACTTGATCAAGTTTTCTAATAATGTTTGACCCTATCTGTTGGTCAATGTCAGCAATCCTTCATTCAAGACTTAAAAGACACCCATTCTTCAATTTTCTTAGGTTACATTATACATTCTGACAAGTTTATAGATAAATAATGTATAATGTTAACATTTTATATGTATGGTGTAACATTATACATTCTTGAAGTTTTTATTTGAAACTATAAGATATAATATATCAGGCATTATACATTAGTTATTTTGGAAGACTAATGTATAATATAAGTCTAATGATATATATTTTCAATATGTTATACATTAGAAGTTCTTATTACATTAGTTGTGTTTTATGTTGTATTTTACAGTTAAAAAGTCTTATTTTTGTATAATTTTTAATTATATAAGTCTTATTTTTGTATAATTTTTAATTATACCTTCTGTCAAGCTTATAGGTCATACATGTTTAAAGTAAAAAATTTAGATGTGTAATATGACATTATACATTACTACAGTTTATTTTTAAAATGTATAAGTTGCCCTTATACTTATTCTAAAGTATAATATAAGCCTGAAGATATATATTTTAATATGTTATACATTAAAAGTCCTTATAAGATGCATTTTATGCTTTATGTGGTATTATACTTTTAGAAAGTCTTATTTTTGTATAAATTTTCATTATACCTTCTGTCAAGATATATACGTCATACATGTTTAAGGTGAAAATTTTAGATGTGTGGTATGACACTATACATTACTGCAGTTTATTTTTTAAATGTATAAGTTGCTCTCATACATTTGAAATTCCTGTGTATTTTACTTCAATATTTTTACGAACTTCTTCAATACTCAATTCCATCGCGATCATAACAATCAATTTCAAAAAGTTAATACTTTCTGAAATAATAATTGTATCACTTTTATAGAATTGATAAATGATTTTCAACTGTCAAATTCCGAAATGGAGCAACAATATGGGGATGTTCATATTTTTTTTTGAGAATTGAAGAAAGACGAAGACGCTTTTTTTCTTTCAAAAACGTCATTAAAAATGAGGAAAACTAACGGTGATGTTTAAGAGTTTTTTTGAATTTAAATTTCAGTTATTTTATTTAATCATACAAAACATAATTATAAGTAATTAATGACTTTATTTAAGAGAATGAAAGATTTTATCTGATTACTCTTTCCATGAATGTAGGAGATTATGTTTTACCATTTTACCTTAAATATAGGATTAACTGTTTTATCATACATTCAAGCTATGTATGATGGGCATCCAAATGTATGAGTATATTTGCAAAATTTGGGAGAGAGAAACTAGAAGAGATTTTATGTAATTAGTTTCAATAGGTAGGGGATTTATGTTGTTTGCACTTTTTTCTTTTTACACCACACAATCACACACACAATAAACACACAAAGCACACACCACAAACATTTACATCCTTAATTTCGTAAATTTTAGGATTCTTTAGGATTTTTATCAGTTTATTATTACTTTAATATTTTTTCACAGTCATTTACATCCGTACACAGTACAACACTGTAATTTTTTACTACATAGTATAATTTTAATTATTTAAAACATAATATATTTTTCAAAGATAATTATATTTGTTTACATTTTTATTATTTATATTCTTTTTGTATTTATATATCGACATTCATTATTTTTTATGTTACTTAATACGACCTATAAAAGTGGGTCAATTTAATTATTTTAATACACATAACAACAAATCAATCAAGTTAAGGTCTCGTCATAATTATGACATTTGACTTTTCTTTTTTCTACTATCCCCGATTTAAGGGATGTGTTTGGAAAAGTTAGATTTGATATTTTATTTTATTTTTTTTTCCTTTTTAAATATTCAATATACATACACATACTAAATACACAAAATACACACGTACACGATATTACATCATATTTTTATAATATTTTTAAATTAATTATATTTTTTTAATATTTTTAATATTTTTTATAATTATAAATTAATGTCTATAATTTTATGATTTACAAACACTAAATTAGATTAATTACTTTTACACAATATTATAAAAAAAAAAAGAGACAAAAATAGCATAAAAAAAGGGGGACCACATTTTTTTCTCAGAAATAATAATATATACACACCCACTACACACATATACAGACACTACACAGATCTTTCTATCTCTCTCCAAAATAAAAAACCATCAGCTCTTACCCTCTCTCACCTTCTCTCTCTACTCTCATCTCTCTCACATTTTTTTCCTTTACTGCCAACGCCACCAGATCTGCTCCAGCCGCTGCCGCCCCTATTCTCCTTCTCTTCAACCACCGAAACCTACTACTTTGGCGAACCACCACTCCGATGACCACCACAGCCACACGCCACCCCTTCCTCCCCACTTCTTTCTCCTCTTCTTGCTACTCACTCTCTCCTCTCTCCTCTATTTGCTGCTGTGCCTAGAAAGGGTCAAGTTTGACCTGATTTGGTGTGATTTCGGCGTTGCTCCGACAAACGCCGTTGAAGCAACGCCGTTTCGGTCATTGATTTATTTTGTAGTATATATTAAATGTGGTTGGTTGATTGTTAGCTTCACAAATCTGGTCGGAGTTGTACATTCTTCGACGAACTCTAATTTTTGGTAGGGTTCCGCTATTTTTAGACTACATTTTATTGATATATTTGAATATTGTGGCTTATTCTTACTGTTGCTGTTATATTTGCACCATTTTATTATTATTTTTGCCACTGGTTGGCTGTTGTTTTGAATCAAACATTGATTTTGGATTGTTTTGTCATTTACACATTTTTACTTAACTGATAAAGAATAAGATAATACACACTACTGGATAATAAAATTATCTCCCGTCAGATATTTGAGGCCATCTCAATACAAAAGATGGATCTTTATTTTTCAAATTACTTATTTTTTATAAAAATAGATACTTGATCAATGATATTATTTTTTGTAATACCCCTATCATTTCTTAAGCCTAAATCCACCTTTTGAGTGAATATAGATGACTTCCAAAGCGATGATATTTATACCATATTGAATTTCTCTAATTTATATATTTTGTTATGTAGAGCATTGAATAGCTTTCCATCGATATCAAATTTGGCTAAATCCGACACTCGGATGAAGAGTTAGAGTTATTTTAGTGAGACAGTGTGCCACCTGGCACTTCAGCGCGTCGCGGAGCCAGCCAAAATGGCAATTGTCATTTTCCAGTGAACCTTTGCGATATTGGCGCATCGTGCCAATGCTTAATATTAGGATTGTCAAATTCCAGAACACTAACGTGATTCCACCGCGCTGCGGTGCCCTTCCAGGTCACGATCAAGGTGGAAAATGCAACTTCACGGCGTCGCACCACTGAGCAGTTTTCCAATTGTCCAAATCTAGTAAAGGACCGTGATCCTGGCACGTCGCGCCAGGGCAAAAAATCGGGCTCCAGTTCTAGAATTTGCTCATGGGTATTTTGGTCTTTTCTATCGTCCTTACCTTTTATATATATACAAGTGAGGGAGAAAATCCTTATTTCCTCTTCTATCTCCTCCAAAATTCTAGGGTTTCTCTCCAAAATTCAATCCAATTCTTGTCTAAACATCTCAACATCAAGCCATGGTTTTCACAAATTAGTTCAAGATTTAAAACTTCCAAGTCAAGAACATTAAGATCTCTAACTTAAGAAGTGGGAAAAGAAGTCTATAGCAAGTTTATTCATCCCAGATAATAATCAAGGTGGGTGGGGATTAAACAAGAATATCCTTTCATTCTTGTGCCCAAAGAATTGATTTTTACTATTGGAATTTCATGATCCTTGCAAGTGGGTTTACACCCAAATTTCTTTATTGATGATTTATGAGATTTGAGCTGAATAAGTTTGATATTTATGATTATTTTACCATTATGTTTCTTAAATTGAGAACTTATGCCATGAGTTGTATATTGTCATTTTGTATTGATGATTTCTAAGCGATTTAAGACAAGTGTCATGATTTATGCTTTTTCCATGAGAAGTTTCAGTATTGAATATATTTATCGATATTGAGCTTAAGAGTCAAGAATGAGTCCTATGACATTTTCTCAAAGCTTTTGATACTTGATACGATTTGATAAGCAAGTGTACTTGATGTTTGGAAAGAATGTTTTGAGTTTGAGTCAAGTTAGGAATCCACAAGTTGTTTATGATTTACAGATGAGATATATTTATGATTTAGTCTTTATGATAGACCCTTGAGTTGATTAAGGTGGAATTCCTAACGCGTTCTGAGCTGAGTCTGGAAGGAGTATTTAGCACCGAGTGGGAAGTGTGGGTTCAGTGCATCCTACTTCTCCAGAACTATATAACACCGTAGGATTGAGATTTGAGGGTCGAGAGCCGAGTTTATGATCACAGAGATGAGTTTGAGGTTATACTCCCTGACAAGAGTATAACACTCCCGCTAATGTAGGGTTCCTTCCTTAGAAGGGAAAAACTTTAGACTCCATACGGCTCACATGGTTTATGTCGGTTATAAGAAACTCCCAAGTCCATAATAGTCTAAGTTTCTTGAGTTACCGAGTCACTCTAAGTTATGAGTTAAAGAGTTTGAGTTGAGTCCAATGATTTATGAGATTTTTAAAGCACGTGTTATTATCGATGATTTATGGAAATTATGTTTTAGGAAATTCAAGCGAAGAGAGTCATTTTTATCAGCATGCATGACATTATTTTACATTTATGATATTGTTTAAAAGTATTGCATACACCCCCACATACTCAGTACAATCCCAAGCATTGATTCCCATACTCTTCTATGTTCTACATTTTCTCATGATGTAGGTTCAGGTGCTCAGTCTTAGATGCGACAGTGATCTTTGAGTACCTCCATCTATATTCTTACAGTTGGTGAGTCTTCATGGTTCGAGGACCTTTGTCCTTGATTTTTGCCTTGATAGTAGATGGTTGTTTTGTTTTCAATTCAGGTGAGTCAATTGGGGATCTATTTCAATGGCTCCTCAGCCTTTTGTAGTAGAGGCTTTGTCAGACTAGAGTACCAGTATGTATAAAACTTTTAGAATTTTGTTTGTATAGGACAGTATTTCTTCGTATCACAGTATGCTCATGACATGTTTATTCTTCTCTATTTTAACATAATTTAGGTTATAGTGAGTTCTGAAAGTGATGACAGGCTTAGAGGGTTATCTTGAGGCCACGTGTGGCTTTAAGCACCGTGTAATGTCTCGGGATAGGTTCTTGGGGCGTTACAAGCTTGGTATCAGAGCCTAAGGTGTGAAGAGTCCTAGGGATTCTGACGAGCCGCGTTACATAGAGTCTTGATCATCGGTGTGTAGCGCGCCACATCTTTGAGAAAGAGGCTACGGGACATTTTAGGAAAAGTTGTTTGTTTCTTCAAAAGTCTATCGTGCCTACAATTGTTTCTTTCTGCTATTAATTTATGCTCATTTATGACAAAAAATGCCTTTTCGTAGAGCTCGCAGAAATAACGAACGACCTCAACCTATTGATCCTTTAGGTAAGACAGTGTCCCACGCTGAATTTTGGGCAGCTTTTCAACCGCTAGCCCAGGCGGTTACCGCCAATGCTCAGACCCATGTTCAGGCAGCAGTTTCACCTCCGCAGGAAGGTAATTCAGCGGCATCTCGAGTTTATGATTTTATACGGATGAATCTGCTAGAGTTTTATGGGTCAAAGACAGGCGAGGACCCATAAATGTATCTTGATGATGTGAAAAAGTTCACCTAAATTATGCATGTAATGGAGGAAGAAAGTGTGGAGCTAGCTTTCTATCACTTGAAAGATATTGCTTATGATTGGGTGGAGATGTAGAGGAAGAGCAGAGGGGAGGATGCCGCTCCCATGACTTGGCAGTTGTTCCAGGATACGTTCTTAGATAGATTCTTTCCCCTGGAGCTGAGGGAAGCGAAACTAGAAGAATTTATGAACTTGAGATAGGGCCCCATGATAGTTAAAGAGTATTGTCATAAGTTCAACCAGTTATCTAAGAATGCTCCCGGTATGATGGCTGATTCTAGAATTAGTATGAGTAAGTTTTTGGTTGGTGTATCTGGTTATATTGTGAAAGAGTGTAGATCCACTATGCTTAATAGGGATATGGACCTTTCAAGACTAATGATTCATGCTCAGTAGATTAAAGCGGACAAGGTGAAGGAGAGAAATAGAGTAAGGGTAAATAAGAGAGTTAGATCAGAGCAGCAGGGGTATGGTCAGACTAGATTTTCTAGAGGGAATCACCCTCAGTCCCAGAACCGTTCACTTGTGCCAGCGCCTTCATCAGCCAGTGTTCCCGCATTCAGAATTAGGTAGGATCAAGGTAATAGGCCTACTATGTCGAGGTCCCAGGACAGTGTGAGTAACAGACCTCGTACTCTCCCATGTCCGAAGTGTGGTAAGGACCATCCTGGTGAGTGCTTATTCGATCGGAGGGGTTGTTTTGGTTGTGGTAAGTTGGGCCATAGATTCAGGGATTGCCTATACGCTAGATAGGAGAGCCATGATGTTCATCCCTAGAGTCAGGCTATTAGCGCTCCAGCCCCTTTAGTTCGTCCTAATCCTCCTCAGGGTTCCTCATCTAGTACTGCAAGTGGTCAGCACCAAAATTGCTTTTATGCTATACTACCCCTCCAGGAGTAGGAGGATTCACCAGATGTTGTTAATGGTAAGCTCTGTGTATTTCATTTCAATGTGTATGTATTGATCGACCTTGGGTCAAGTCTTTCTTATGTGACTCCGTTGGTGGCTGTGAATTTTGAAATCAGTGCTGAAAAGATTCCTGAGCCTTTTCTAGTTTCTAACCCAGTAGGTGAATCTATTGTTGTCAAGCAAGTGTATAAGAAGTGTTCTATCACTTTTCTTAACAGAATCATGTTTCCAGACTTGATCGAGCTAGACATAGTTGATTTTGACATTATTCTAGGTATGGATTGGCTTCACGCTTGTTATGAGTCTATAGACTGTCGTACCCGTGTAGTCAAGTTTTAGTTTCCCAATGAGCCAGTTTTTAAGTGGTCTGAAAGTTCTGTAGCTCCCAAGAGTCATTTTATATCCTACCTTAAGGCCAGGAAATTGATATCCAAGGATTGTATCTATCTTTTGGTTCGAGTTAAAGACACTAAGTCCGAGACTCCAGCTATTTAGTCTATTAGTATTGTCAATGAGTTTCTTGATGTTTTTCTGAAAGATTTCCCAGGGGTACCTCCCGATAGAGAGATAGAATTTGGGATTGATATTCTTCCAGATACGTAGTCTATTTCTATTCCTCCGTATCGTATGGCCCCCGTAGAACTTAAGAAGTTGAAGGAAAAACTCAAAGATCTTCTTGATAAGGGTTTTATAAGGCCCAGTGTGTCTCCTTGGGGCACACCCGTTCTATTTGTACGAAAGAAAGATGGTTCATTACATATGTGCATTGACTATCGTCAGCTCAACAAGGTCACAGTCAAGAATAAGTACCTTCTTCCTAGAATTGATGACCTGTTTGATCAGCTGCAAGGTGGCAGTTATTTCTTGAAAATTGATTTAACATCCAGTTATCACCAACTTAAAGTCAGAGAGTGTGATATTCCAAAGATAACTTTTTGCACCCGTTATGGTCATTTTGAATTCCTGGTCATGTCTTTCGGGTTAACTAATGTCCCAACAACTTTTATGGACCTTATGAATCGGGTGTTCAGACAGTACCTGGATATGTTTGTCATTATGTTCATAGATGATATCTTTGCATACTTCCGAAATGGAAATGACCATGCAGATCATCTCCGAATTATCTTGCAGACCCTTAGAGATTATCAGTTGTTTGCCAAATTTAGCAAGTGTGAATTTTGGCTAAGGTCAGTTGCCTTTCTAGGTCATATTGTTTCTTTTGAAGGTATTCGAGTTGATCCTCAAAAGGTAGAAGCTGTGAAAAATTAGCCGAGACCTATCTCCCCGTCTGATATTAGGAGTTTCTTGGGTCTAGCTGGTTACTATTGTCGTTTTGTTTAGGGTTTCTCCTCCATTACTGCTCCTTTGAACTGGTTAACCCAAAAGAGAGTTAAATTCCAGTGGTCAGATTCTTGCGAGAAGAGTTTTCAGGAGTTGAAAACTCGACTCACTTCAGCCTCTGTGATAACCCTGCCTAATGGTGTAGATGATTTTATGGCGTATTATGATGTCTCGAAAGTTAGTTTGGATTGCGTACTGATGCAGAAAGGTAAGGTTATAGCCTATGCCTCCAGGCAATTGAAACCACATGAGAAGAATTACCCGACCCATGATCTTGAGTTACCTGCAGTAGTTTTTGCCTTAAGAATCTGGAGACATTTATTATACGGTGTTCACTCAGAGAGAGTTGAACCTACGGCAGATACAATGGTTAGAATTGCTGAAGGACTATGATATGAGCATGTTGGATCACCCGAGCAAGGTCAATGTAGTGACAGATGCCCTTAGCAGATCATCTATGAGCAGTGTAGCTTGTATAGAGGAAGATAAGAAGGAGTTAGCCCGCAAAGTGCATCATTTGGCTAGGTTGGGTGTTATATTGCTTGATTCATCTGAGAGTAATGTTTGGGTTCAAAGTAGTTCCGAATCTTCTCTAGTTTTCAGAAGTGGAGGAGAAGCAGGATATGGATTCTCGTTTGGTTGAACTGAAAGAGTCAGTTAAAGACCAAAAAGTAGAGGTTTTCTCCCAAGGCGGAGATGGTGTATTGAGGCTTCAAAATAGGTTGTGTGTTCCTGATGTTGATCATTTGAGACAGAGGATTATGGCTGAGGTACATGGCGTGCGGTATTCTATTCATCCTAGTGCTACCAAGATGTACCACAATTTGTGGGAAATTTATTGGTGGAATGGTATGAAAAAGGATATAGCGAAGTTTGTAGAGAAGTGTGCAACTTGCCAACAAGTGAAGATAGAGCACCAGAGACCCGATGGTATGATACAAGAATTTAGCATTCCTACTTGGAAGTGGGAAGTAGTGAACATCGATTTTATAATCGGTTTACCTTTCTCTCATCGTCATCATGATTCTATTTGGGTTGTTATAGACAGGTTGACTAAGTCAGCACATTTTCTGCCAATACATACATATTTTACCGATGAGGACTATGCTAAGCTGTACATCCGAGAGTTAGTCAGGTTGCATGGAATTCCATTGGCTATCATCTCCGATAGAGGTACTCAATTTACTTCTTAGTTTTGGAGAGCCTTTTAGAAGGGTCTTGGCACCCAAGTTCATCTTAGCTCCATTTTTCATCCGCAGACAGACGGTCAAGCTGAGAGGACTATCCAGACTTTGGAGGATATATTGAGGGCATGTGTTCTTGATTTCAAAAGAAGTTGGGATGAACATTTTTCATTAATTAAATTTGCGTATAACAACAGTTTTCATGCTAGCATTGGAATGGCTCTATTTGAGGCTTCGTATGGAAGGAGGTGTAGATCACCCATAGGTTGGTTCGAAGTGGGTGAGGCTGCTGTGATTGGACATGATGCTGTGTTCGAGGCCATGGAGAAAGTTAAGTTGATTCGGGAAAGGTTGAAGGCAACCCAGAGTCATCAGAAGTTGTATGCAGATGTGAGAAAAAGAGCTCTTTAGTTTGAAGTTGATGATTTGGTGTACTTGAAAATTTCACCCATGAAAGGGGTGAAAAGATTTGGAAAGAAAGGGAAGCTTAGTCCTCGATATGTTGGCCCTTATAGAGTTTTGAATCGTGTTGGGAAAGTAGCTTATGAGATTGCGTTGCCTACAGAGTTGTCAGTTGTCCACCCTGTCTTTCACGTTTCTATGCTCAAGAAGCACATTGGTGATTTTGTTGTGGTTGAACCATCATAGAGCTTAGATGTTCGGGATACTCTTTCTTATGATGAATTTTCGGTCGAGATCCTAGATTATCAAGTTTGTAGACTAAGAAACAAAGAGGTTTCCTTGGTTAAAGTTTTGTGGAGAAATCAATCAGTTGAGGGTGCTACTTGGGAAGCAGAAGCAGATATGCGAACCAGATACCCTCATCTCTTTTTCGCGAGTCTAAATCAAACCGAGGGTACTATTCTTCTTTAATTCAATTTCCTACTAATCCAGCATATTCAGTTGTATAGATATCCATTCTATGATTCATGCATTCTATAAAGTACTCAAAAATCTAGAGTGAAGTAAGTCGGTTGAGCAAATGGTTCCCATAAAGTATTTCCAGTTTCCTCTTTGATCTTGGGCCTAACTAGCAACATTCGAGGATGAATGTTTCCAAGGGGGAGATATTGTAATACCTCTATCGTTTCTTAAGCCTAAATCCGCATTTTGAGTGAATATGGATAACTTCCAAAGTGATTTATGTTTATACCATATTGTATTTCTCTAATTTCTACAATTTTTCATGTAGAACATTGAATAAGCTTTCCATCTATACCAAATTCGGCCAAATCTGACACTCGGGTGAAGAGTTAGAGCTATTTTAGTAAGACAGTGTGCCACCTGGCACTTCAGTGCGTCGCGACGCCAGCCAAAATGGCAATTGTCATTTTCCAGTGAACCTTCGCGATATTGGTGCATCGTGCCAAGGATCAACATCAGGATTGTCAAATTCCAGTACACCAACGTGATTCCACCGCATCGTGGTACCCTTTCAGATCACGACCAAGGTGGCAAATGCGACTTCACCGCATCGCGCCACTGAGCAGATTCCCAATTATCCAAATCCAGTGAAGGACCGTGATCCTGGCGCATCGTGCCAGGTCAAAAAATTGGGCTCCAGTTCTAAAATTTTCTCAAGGGTATTTTGGTATTTTCTATCGTCCTTACCTTTTATATATATACAAGTGAGGGAGAAAATCCTCATTTCCTCTTCCATCTCCTTCAAAATTCTAGGGTTTCTCTCCAAAATTCAATCCAATTCTTGTGTAAACATCTCAACATCAAGCCATGGTTTTCATAAATTAGTTCAAGGTTTAAAACTTTCAAGTCAAGAACATTAAGATCTCTAACTCAAGAAGAGGGAAAAGAAGTCTATAACAAGTTTATTCATCCCAGATAATAATCAAGGTATGTGGGGCTTGAACAAGAATATCCTTTCATTCTTGTGCCCAAATAATTGATTTTTACTATTGGAATTTCATGATCCTTGCAAGTGGGTTTACACCCAAATTTCTTTATTGATGATTTATGAGATTTGAGTTGAATAAGTTTGATATTTATGATTATTTTACCATCACGTTTCTTAAATTGAGAATTTATGCCATGAGTTGTATATTGTCATTTTGTATTAATGATTTCTAAGCGATTTAAGACAAGTGTCATGAGTTATGCTTTTTCCATGATAAGTTTTAGTATTGAATATATTTATCGATATTGAGCTTGAGAGTCAAGAATGAGTCCTATGACATTTTCTCGAAGCCTTTGATACTTGATACGATTTGATAAGCAAGTGTACTTGATGTTTGGAAAGGCTTTTTTGAGTTTGAGTCGAATTAGGAATCCACAAGTTGTTTATGATTTACAGATGAGATATATTTATGATTTGGTCTTTATGATAGACCCTTGATTTGATTAAGGTGGATTTCCTAACACGTTCTGAGCTGAGTCTGGAAGGAGTATTTAGCACCGAGTAGGAAGTGTGGGTTCAGCGCATCCTACTTCCCCAGAACTACGTGCCATCGTAGGATTGAGATTTGAGCCAAAGAGCCGAGTTTGTGATCACAGAGATGAATTTGAGGTTATACTCCCTGGCAAGAGTATGTCCCTGATTTTTGCCTTGATAGTAGATGGTTGTTTCTTTTCAGTTCAGGCGAGTCAGTTGGGGATCTGTCCCAATGGCTCCTCAGTCTTTTGTAGTAGAGGCTTTGTCAGACTAGAGTACCAGTATGTACAGAAATTTCAGAATTTTGTTTGTACAGGACAATATTTCTTCGTATCACAGTATGCTCATGTCATGATTATTCTTCCCTATTTTAACATGATTAAGGTTATAGTGAGTTCTGAAAGTGATGACAGGCTTAGAGGGTTAGCTTGAGGCCATGTGTGGCTTTAAGCACTGTGTGAAGTCTCGGGATAGGTTCTTGGGGCGTTACATTTTTTTGTCGAATTTTTGAGGCGATTCCATTACAAAGATGAACTTTACTTTCTTAAAATATTATTTTATATCATGACCAATGAAGAAATCCTTGTCAGTTTTCGAGGCCTTCCCAAATAAAAGACGGACATTACAAATACAAATACGTAACAAAAAATAATTATTTTTGGCAATGACGAAATTTTTATAGTATTTCAAAACTTTATTTGAGCTCGCGTTTTAACAAAAATTATATTTTTAAATACGTATACGCACACATATTTTTTAATTTATTTTGATTATTATTTATTTGTTACTAACATTTTTGTTACAAGTGTTTAAGCAGGTTATTGGGAACCATCATCGGAAATGGCAGTCAAAGAACACTTTAAATTATGCGTTTATATTTTTAATATTCTCGCACTTGTACAAATTTAATCATAGTGAAAGCTTTATTTTTGGGTGTTGAGCGGGATATTCTTTATTTACGGAATCTTCACCACGCGTTTAGGAAAATTTAAGTCATTAATATTTATATAAAAATATTAGATTAACTTAGATTATTTAATCAAACATTTTATACTTTTACACTAAAAAATATTACGTAGTTTTTTCCTTTAAAATAAGATTTTCTTTACACAAATATACTAATGTATTTTGGTTTATATTTTTTTCGACAAAACATATATATTATTTTGATACACTTACATAAAAGAATCAAGTAATTTATATATTATGTAGTCTTTTGTTCTCAAATAATTTTTACTTTTTTTCGCAATTTTAATCAGATAAAAAATATTACTTGTAAATACTTTCTCTTTTTATGGCGCATCAAAATATTTTTTTTCACATATTATAAAATAATTTTATTTTCACATGTATTTATACATTTTTATTCATATCTTTCACATGTTTTTATAACAATATGTTTTATTTATATACATATACCTTTACATAGTTTTAAACATTTATATTTTTTAAGAGAATTATTTTATATTTAATACATACACTTTTTATATTATTTTAAATATACCTCCTCTCTTTTTGATTAATCTAGCTGGATACTACAGTTGTGGATCCCGAAGGATGCCTAATTCCTTCGGAATAATTTGAAACCTTACCTAAAATCTAAATTGATTTTTGCAGATTGAAACATAAATCACACATGTTAATAATTCAATAGGTTTCCTTATTTTTCTTAAAAATTAGGTGATGATTCTGTAATAAAATCAATTCATTTAGAGTCCATAAGTCGTGTTTGTTTAACCTTGGCGAAAATAGGACATGACATCTACTATATTTTAAAAACTTCCAAACAATTGTAGGCATAGTAGTATATATAGATACTAATACAAATTATATAGGAATTTAATTTCAATTTTTTTATTTATGAATTAGTTTTATTTTTGTGTTCAATCTCCAGTTTGAATTTATACTTTATAGGACCACACTTTCTTTTTACTTAAATGAAGTTTGTTTGACGTGTATGTATATTTTTTTATTTGAATCTTCTTTGTACTTTGTATTTTCTTTTATAATCATCAAACTAAGTGCATTGCTTTAAGTATTTTCGTGGTTAGTCTGTCTTGTGTAATTCTTTTCTTTATTTTTAATTTGTGATAGCTTACAATTGAATTTTTATGAAAAAAGTGTTACGAAAGAAGTGGTATGTATAATTCTTAAACATGTTAATAACCTTTAATTCTATTTTGAATGTGGAGTACCCATGAGGCCATGACCATGAAGAGCATGGAATACAAATACCAAATCGTTGAAATTATTGACATGAAGGTATTCCTATTTACATGAAAACTTCTCAATTAGCAATTGTCTATCAATAATACATGATAATTTATTATTATAAACTTTAAAAACATATTAAAATTTTAGAAAATGTAGTAACTTAAATCACAAACAAATTTACCTCTATAATCATAGATATTATTAAGCGTTAATTGATAATAAAATCTCATACTAGCCTAAACATGTTTTCTTTCCACTGCAGTAGTTTTCGGAGAATAATCTAAACCTAAAAGAGAAACAACTAATATAAATATTATTAATTAATTAATTAAAATAATCCTAATTTAAATTGTTTATAAATCTAAATGAAATTTAAAAATAGGCATTTAGGTTGAAAATAAAAAGTAAACATACTAGATTTTTATTTGCTCCCTTTTAGAAATATGACTCAAGTATGATTTTTTCCTCACAAATTACAAAATTTTGATTTGTTGAGATCTAAATTAAAGTAATGATAGAGTTTATCATGTTTCTTTTCTTATTTTTACTCTTCGTTCTTGGTTGTGTTAATAATGATATTCTTGTAATTAAATTTGTAGTTAAATAATAATATAAATCACTTCATTATTTTGGATACTAAAAAATAACTTAATTTCATCAAATAGATATCATTCATGATGACCTTTTTTGATGTGGAGAACAATAATTAATAGAGCCCCAACAAATGAGATATTAGCAAAGTTTGAAATAAAACTAAATCAGAGTGCTATTACTATCTATTGAAGTGACATGAAATTTGAAGGTTAAAAAAATATTAAATTTAATTATTGTATTCATTTTTATTATTTAAATTAATATCATATTTAGTGTAATGTTTGAACTCATTAAAGTGAGGTACACGCGGAAGACGTGTATACCTAAACTAGTATATATATATATATATATATATATATATATATATATATATATAGATATAGAGAGAGAGAGAGAGAGAGAGAGAGAGAGAGAGAGAGGGAGGGAGGAGGGAGAGAGAGAGAGAGAGATTCTTAGCCTGAGGTTTGTTTTCGAACCAAGTGGCTCGTAAACAATGAAAATCATTGAACGGAAATTATCTCTTTGTGTTTTGAGAAAATTGAGTGGACATTTTTATAGGAGTAATAGTAGAGAATTACTCTATTTAGAGAATGAAAAAAGGAAAAATATACCCGTGAACTATGATAAATAGTATGTATATATCCTCCGTCATACTTTGGGTACATATATGTCCCTACCATTAATGAAATGGTACGTATATGCCCCTCACATTAACGGTAGAGGCATATGTATACCCAAAATATAACGAAGGGTATATACGTACCATTTATCATAGTTAGAGGGTATATTTGCTCCTTTTTTGTTTTAATTTTTTTTATCTCAAATAATTAACCCAAACCTACTATCCGTCTCAATAAACTCATCGAACCCTATTTCAAACCAACTCGATCTTACCTCTAATTTTTGTTAAAAATTTGATACTTCTCTGCTTTTTTACTTAAACATGAACCCCAATCAAATTGTACTAGTTGGTTGTTGCAGCCAATTGGTGTTTATTGATTGGTGAGAGTGGAGATTTGGTCAAAGCTAGGGGTGCGACGATGCTTCGTCAGTGAGGTATTTCTGGTTCAACAGAGACGGTGACAGTGTGGTGATAGAATTTCGCTAGAAATTAAAATGTGGGGAGTTCAATTTATTTGGTGTTGTTTTGGGGTGTTATGAGTTGCTTTTTTTTTAAAAAAAAATTGATAGTAGTGGTTGTTATCGTATTATTTATGTATATTGTTATAGGAATGAGAAAAATGTGTTTGCTAGATAGGAGTCTCTTGGATTTTAATTGGGAGCGGGTCGGGTAGTAGAATTATTGGGTTGAGTAATGAGTTTGGATTAATTATATGGGATAAAAAAGTTAAAATAAAAAGACGACAAATATACCACCGAATTATGATAAATGGTACATATATACCCTCCGTCATACTTTGAGTACATATACGCTCCTATCGTTAGTGTGACGGGAATATACATACCATTTCATTAACGGTAGAGGCATACATGTATCTAAAATATGACGGAGGATATATAAGTACCATTTATCATAATTTAGGGGTATATTTGTCCCTTTTCCGTTTAGAGAATCACGGGGGCGGAGCTACCCTTTGGCGCGGGAT
Organism: Capsicum annuum; assembly: GCF_002878395.1. Taxonomy (NCBI): domain Eukaryota; kingdom Viridiplantae; phylum Streptophyta; class Magnoliopsida; order Solanales; family Solanaceae; genus Capsicum; species Capsicum annuum. Next base: position 51,801,362 of record NC_061116.1, on the reverse strand, counting down.
TGATCCAAACCTCCTTTGTTAGAAAATTATACTATATAAATATGGTTAATTATTTTTTATATGTATATGGTAAATTTTGAACCCCCTTCAATTTGTTTGTATGTTATTTTTGAATCTTCTTAGTGAAAATTTTAACCCCGACACTGTTTATAGGAAATGAGAAGTAATTAAATGGACAACAAAATAAGAAAATACTCGCTCACATTCAGTGTTTATACTAGATCATGTAAAATTACTATAGTTATATATCTATTGACTTCATACAAATAGCGAATTATCAAATAAGCTTTTGCGGTAAAAAAACTTTCTTGTTTCACTTGCTTTGCATGAGGATAAATGGGAGAATAATTTGAGACTTTTGGGGAAAAGCTTTCTGCACGGAGTCTAAATGTTTTTTTATACCTGAATATAACATTAGCAATGGTGTCATAACAGAGTCTATTTTATTCCTATAATTAGAGAATTTGATTGCGCTTCACACGCACAATTGTTAAAAGAATTATTAAAGAATCATTTTTTTTTGTTTTGATCAATTTTATTTCGCTTTATTTTTCAAAATTAATGTTATCATTTTTTAGAAATAATAGTATGTGTTATGATATATATCAATTATAGTGAATGTCTATCAAGATCTATTTAATGTCTATCAGGATTTGATGTATTTGTCTTTTAGTGTGAAACTAGAGGCAAATTCCCCCTATAAATAGAAGGGCTTCCTTCATTGTAAATCATCCCTCAAGAGAAGAAATAATAATTACTCTCTCTTTTCTCTCTACTCTTCTTCTTGTTCTTTATTATTTTATAACATGTTATAGCACGAGACTCTACCGTCTCAAATTTGAAGGCTAAGGCTAAGGTATTATTATTTTTCTTCCCTTTTCTATATGGCTAACAATCTTACGAAGTGTGAGTTCATTGCTCTTCAAAATTCGGGCAAGAACTATATTTCATGGGTGTTGGATGCTGAAATCCACCTAGATGCTATGGGTCTTGAAGACGCCATAAAGAATGAAAATACAACATCTAGTCAAAATCGTGCTAAGGCTATGATTTTCTTGCGTCATCATCTTGACGAACCTTACTACTAAGGATCCACTCGTATTGTGGAATAGCCTAAAAGACAGGTTTGACCACTTAAAGATGGTCATCCACCCGAAAGCACGATATGAGTGGATGCATCTCAGATTTTAAGACTATAAGTCTATTCATGAGTACAATTCTGCCATGTTCAGAATTTCTTCTCAATTGAAACTATGTGGAGAGACGGTCAATGATAATAATACGATGGAAAAGACGCTCTCCACTTTTCATGCCTCGAATGTGCTATTACAACAGCAATATCGAGAAAAAAGTTTCAAGAAGTATACTGAACTGAGTTCTCATCTTCTCATGGCCGAGCAAAATAATGATTTATTGATGAAAAATCACGAGAACCGACCAACTGGATTTGCACCATTTCCTAAGGTGAATGATGTGCACGCTCACCATGCTAGGCGTGGAAAAATTCGCGGTCCTGGTCGTGGACGTGGTCGTGATGACCAAGAAAGAAACCCTGTTTCGGGTGTTAATCATTCATCAAACAAAAAGAGAAAAGATGAGAAACGCGAAGCAGTTACTTATTTCTTATGTGGCGGAAAAGGATATTATTCACGTAATTGTCGTGCTCTCAAGCACTTGGTTGATATTTATCAAGCATCACTAAAGAAGAAAGAGAGAAATTCCGAGACTAACTTTCTCTCTGAAAATAATGTTGACATCACATGTTTGGATGTAGCAGACTTTTACGATCACCATGACGGAAAGATTGATCACTTGATAGGTGATGGTTCCGTAAACATGAAAGAATGAATTCTTATTTTTTATTTTTTTTGGTTGTTAGTGAATAAAAATCATGTAAAAATAGTTGTTTGCATGAGTATTAGTTTTTAAATAGTATTGATTGCTTTTGTATTGTCGTAGTTCATTAAATAATTGAGTTGAATTTTATTTTATTTCGATAATGAACGACTTCTTAATATAATCTCTGCTATAATATTTTAAATATTATCACCTAGATAATATTCACATCATTGAGGTTCTCCTTGTTATAAAGTATTAAGATCATCTCATACCATAGATCGTGTATGTGAAAAATAACATTAAAAAAAATTGTAACGAAATGAGTATTCACATGAATATTACTTTTGATGAGTACATTGTCACCTGTAACGTTAAATACATATAGTAAGTATATATTTATATTATTCTTCAGCAATTAAATTTGACCATTTGATATTGAAAATCATTGGATTCTACTAATTCAGAGTTTGTGTCTTTGTCAAATAATAAATTCACTAATTAGTGAAGCATCTTTAAAAGGTCTCCATTTTCACAACTCAATTATCCCACAATACTCGAGATGATAAGGTGACTTCACCGTGTCATTTTTTAATCAAATAAGTATTCCTTCCCTTTTACTAATTGTTTACGATTATTAAAAAAAAAAAAATGCTAAGCTAAGTTAGTAAAGTGTGATTAACAATTTCTTTTAAGCTTTCACTTCGTACAAAAAATTTAATATATATTTTATTTGGTGTATGTCATTTTATTTGAAGATATGGATAACTTTTAAGAAGATATTTGTTTGATTGATTCTGGCACTACACATACGATATTCAAAGATAAGAAATATTTCTCTCATCTAAACATGGACAAGATTAATATTATTACAATTTTTGGTAGTGCTAATTTGATTGAAGGCCTCGAAAAAGCCATTATAATCTTGCCCAAGGAAACTAAACTCATCATAAATAATGTCATGTTTTCTCCTAAATCTCGGAGAAACTTAATGAGTTTTAAAGATATCCATGAAAATGGTTATCATATCAAGACAATTGATGAGATGAATGTTGAATATCTTGTTATCACCCAGAATATCTCTAGGCAGACATGTGTTATTGAAAAGTTCCTTGCCTTATCTTCTGGCTTGTATTGGACAAAGATTTGTGCAATTAAGGCACATTCTATAGTAAACCAAAAGTTTGCTGATTCCAATACTTTCGTACTTTGGCATGATCGTTCGGGACATCCAGGATCCATAATGATGAGATGAATAATAGAAAATTCAAATGGACATCCATTAAAGAACTTGAAGGTTCTTTCGAATGGTGAACTTTCATGTAATGCTTGTTATCAAGGCAAGCTGATTGTGAGACCATCGCCAACAAAAGTTGGGATTGAGTCCCCTATGTTCTTGGAATGCATACATGGGACATTTGTGGACCAATTCACCCACTAAGTGGGTCGTTTAGATACTTCATGGTCCTAATAGATGTTTATTCTAGATGGTCTCATGTGTGCCTTTTGTCATTTTGCAACTTGACATTTGCAAAATTGTTGGCACAAATAATACGATTACGGGCACAATTTTCTGATAATCAAATTAAGTCTATTCACCTTGATAATGCTGCAAAATTTTCATCCCAAGCATTTAATGACTATTGCTTATCGATTAGGATAAGAGTGGAACATTCTGTACCCCATGTTCATACTCAAAATGGCCTTGCTGAGTCATTAATTAAACATCTGCAGTTGATAGCAAGACTATTACTGATGAAAACTAAGCTGCCCACTTCTGTTTGGGGTCATGCAATTTTGCATTTTGCAATACTTGTTCATCTTAAACCGACAAATTATCATAAATTTTCTCCGTTGCAATTGGTTTTGGGTTAAGAGCCTAATATATCTCACTTGAGAACTTTTGGGTGCGGTCTATATGTGCCTATAGCACCACCAAAACGCACCAAGATGGGCCCCCAAAGAAGGTTAGGAATTTATGTTGGGTTTGAATCACCCTCTATTATTTGCTATCTTGAACCATTAACGGGAGATATGTTCACTGCTCGATTTGTAGATTGTCGGTTTAATGAGATACTTTTTCCAAAATTAGGGGGAGAAGATAGTGATATCAAAAGAGAAATTTTGTGAAAAAATCCATCACTATCTCATCTTGATCCACGTGCTTCTATTTGTGAACAAGAAGTACAAAAGATTATTCATCTGCAGAGAATTGCAAATCAAATGCCGGACGCATTTACAGATTTGAAAAGGATTACTAAATCTCATATTCCTGCAGAGAATGTCCCAATTTAAATTGATGTCTCTAAAGGACCATCCACTAGTGTCATAACTAATGAATCTAAAGCACGCTTGAAGCGTGGCAGACCATTAGGTTCTAAGGATCAAAATCTTAGAAAAAGAAAAACAAATGGTCAAGATGACACTACGAAAGATCCACATATGGAAGTTCAAGATTTAAGCAATGTTGATATATCTGAAGGAATCAATGAGCCTGAGACTCAAGAAAATGAGAAACTATCCATAAATTCAACTGATGTTGAAACTAATTTGAATCGATCTGAAATAGTAGTGGATTATGTCTTTGCATATAATGTTGCAATGAAAATCATGCAAGATATTGAGGATAGTAAACCTCGATTTGTCACAGAATGTCGACAAAGAAATGACAGGCCAAAATGGAAAGAATCAATTCAATCTAGATTGAATTCACTTGCCAAACGTGAAGTTTTTGAACCTATAACTCAAACACCTACTGGTGTTAAGCCTGTTGGCTATAAATGGGTTTTTGTGCAAAAAAGAAATGAGAAAGATATAATACAAAGGTATAAAACATGCCTTGTTGCACAAGGATTTTCACAACGGCCTGGTGTTGATTATGGTGAGACATATTCTCCAGTTATGGACGTAATTACATTGTGTTATCTTATTAGTTTCACTGTCCATGAGAGACTTGAAATGCATTTGATGGATGTGGTAACAGCCTATCTATATGGATCACTTGATAATGAGATATACATGAAAATTTCCGAAGGATTTAAAATGTCAAAAGCATATAGTTCAAAGCCTCGGAAAATGTAGTCCATTAGATTGCAAAGATCATTGCATGGTTTGAAGCAATCTGGATGCATGTGGTATAACCGTCTTAGTAAATATTTATCTAAAGAAGGTTATATGAATGATGAAATTTGGCCATGTGTTTTCATAAACAAAACAGCGTCGGAGTTTGTTATACTTGCTGTCTATGTCGATGACATAAACCTTATTGGAACGCCAATAGAGCCTCAAAAGGCAATTGATTACCTAAATAAAGAATTTGAGATGAAAGATCTCAAAAAGACAAAGTTATGCCTTGGTTTACAAATTGAGCATTTGACAAACGACATCTTTATTCATCAATCTGCCTACACAAAAAAGGTGTTGAAACGATTCTAAATGGATGGAGCATATCCATTAAGTACTCCGATGGTTGTTCGATCACTTGATGTGAGTAAGGATCCATTTCGACCTCAAGAAAAGAATGGGGAACTCCTTGGTCCTGAAATACCATATCTTAGTTCAATTGGTGCACTAATATATCTTGCAAATACTACAAGGCCTGATATTTCCTTTTCAGTAAATTTGGTAGTAAGGTATAGTTCTGATCCTACTAGGAGACATTGGAATGGTATCAAACACATATTATGGTATCTAAAGGAAACTACCGATATGGGCTTATTTTATTCTAAAGATTGTAGTTCCGATCTTATTGGCTATGCGGATGCTGGGTACTTATCCGATCCGTATAAAGCTCGGTCTCAAATAGGCTATGTATTCATATGTGGGGGTACTGCCATATCTTAGAAATCAACAAAGCAGTCTATCGTAGCCACTTTATCGAATCACACTGAGATTATAGCTATTCATGAAGCAAGCCGAGAGTGTGTGTGGTTGAGGTTCATAATACATATCATTCGAGAAAAATGTGGCTTGAAATGTGACAAAGTATCTACGATTTTATATGAAGATAATGCAGCATGCATAGCACAACTTAAAGGAGGATTCATAAAAGGAGATAGAACGAAGCACATTTTACGAAAGCTCTTCTATACGTATGAGCTCCAAAAGAATGGTGATATTGATGTACATCAGATTCGTTCAAATGACAATGTGGCTAACTTATTCACCAAGTCTCTTCCAACTGCAATTTTCAAGAAGATGGTGCACGAGATCGGAATGCAAAAGTTCAAGGAAGTTCTTATTAGGGGGAGCTAATACGCGCTGTACTCTTTTTCCCTTATGAGGTTTTGTCCCACTGGTTTTCCTTGTAAGGTTTTTAATAAGGCAACCTATATGCGTATTGTTAGACATTCAAGGGGGAGTGATATAATATATATCAATTATAGTGAATGTCTATCAAGATCTATCAAGATCTATTTGATGTCTATCAGGATTTGATGTATTTGTCTTTTAGTGTTAAACTAGGGGCAAGTTCCCCCTATAAATAGAAGGGCTTCCTTCATTGTAAATCATCCCTCAAGAGAAGAAATAATAATTACTCTCTCTTTTCTCTATACTCTTCTTCTTGTTCTTTATTATTTTGTAACAGTATAAAGATTGTTTTCAAGAAAATACATAACTTAGCAAATTTATTATTTTCAAATGAGGGATAGTAAATTCTTAATTAATAATACAATATATATAACTCCCTAATAACATAATAATTTTATTTTATGCATTTGTTTCTTATTTTGTAGAAGTTACAATTAGTTGGTCATTATGCTGCATTTACCAATCAATTTAGTGACCTGAATATTACAATTTCATTATTTCACTCAAGTTAATGGCAAGAAGACACACAGCCTTCCAATTTCATTTGAAGTGAGGATGGTCAAAATATGTTTTAAAAAAAGTAGAAAAGGTTAAAACTATCAATAAATCAACTATATCCTTGGGGATTTATTAAATCTAAAAAACCCAAGATACTCTGCTAAGGATTACAACGAACAACAATCTTCTCTAGGATCAAAGATGAATAGAAAAAAAAAGTATCAAAAAATATCTACCATAAAAAAGATATTTAGGACAAACCGAATAGACGAAGGAAAAGATAGTAGATAGAAGAATTAACAGAAATTGAAGGAGAATTCAAAATGAACAGAACCCGTATGCAAGAAACAAAAGAAAGTTGAATTCTTGGTGCAAAAAGTAAAGGATATGAACTATTATGAGTGAATAAAATTCTTCTATATATTCAACAGTATTGTTTGAACCTTGTTTAGTAGTTTGCAAATTCTCTACAGTACTAATTTGTGCTTAAATGAAAATACAACTTACAATAATTAAAAAAATGAGAAAATACCCAATTACCCCCTTGAACTATACCCAAAAAGGTTATGACACACCTCAACTTAAAGGGGGT